>NW_021633129.1:0-163162 GCF_004799145.2 Neltuma alba | reverse complement strand
CGCCGCGGCGAAGGACAAGTTCGCCGCGGCGAAACACCACAGAACGCACAGAGTAAAAAAAAAAACAAAACACTTAAACCCAGATAAACACAACAACCAACAACAGACAAGGCTGGATATTTCAAAAACTTTAGAAATGCCTCAAAAGAGATCAAGAGGTGTTCAACAAATCCATGAATAGGCAGTATACCACAGATAAAATTCCTCAATCAAATTGAATCATATAATTCACTTAAAACACCAATTCATCAGGCATGAAACAAGATAGGAGAGAGATCAAAAACTATCAGGGGAGTCTTATTGAAATTAGCTATAACTACTCTACTTTCCTACTGAAGGGAGTTCTCTCCCCCACACTCATTCAACATACAACACATGCAACATAACAAGATTAACAATTAAGCAAAAGCATGTAAATGAGTGAAGGAAAGAAACTACCAGGGAGCTAAGGGGTTTTCTGGTTCTCATGGTAGAGCTTCAACTGATGGCCATTAACTTTAAGGTTTGCTCCAGTTTTCTCATCGAGAAGCTCCACCATTCCAAAATTATGCACCTTTGTGACTGTGTAAGGCCCATCCCAACGGGTGTTGAACTTTCCTTGCTTAAATTTGAATCTGGCCTTAAACATCAGCACTTTGTCTCCCACCTTGAAGTTCTTCCGTAGGAGACCCTTATCATGCACCAATTTTGTCTTCTCCTTGTAAAGTCTAGCGCTCTCATAAGCCTCCAATCTCAGTTCCTCAAGTTCTTGCAGCTGCAACTTCCTCTCCACCCCAGAAGATTGCAAATCCATGTTGCATTGTTTGACTGCCCAATATGCCTTATGCTCCAACTCTACTGGTAGATGGCATGCTTTGCCAAAGACTAAACGATAAGGAGACATTCCAATTGGCGACTTATAGGCAGTTCTGTAGGCCCACAATGCTTCCTCTAATCTTAGGCTCCAATCTTTCTTGGATGGTTTGACTATCTTCTCTAGCACTTGTTTCACTTCTCGATTGGACACTTCAGCTTGGCCATTGGTTTGGGGGTGATATGCAGTGGAGACTTTGTGGGTGACACCAAATTTAGAAAACAAGTTATCTACCACTTTATTACAAAAATGGGTACCTCTATCACTAACCACAGCCCTTGGAATCCCAAACCTACAGAAAATGTTGGACTTAAGAAACTTAGAAACCGCTTGGGCATCATCTTTTCTAGTAGGTACAGCCTCTATCCATTTGGAAACATAATCAACAGCCAGAAGAATGTATATAAAACCAAAGGACGAAGGAAAGGGACCCATGAAATCAATCCCCCAAACATCAAAAATTTCGCAAAACAGTAAAGGTTGTTGAGGCATTTCATGTCTTTTACCTAACCCCCCAAAACGTTGACATTTGTCACAGGACCGACAAAAATCATAAGAATCTTTAAAAAGGGTTGGCCAGTAAAAACCAGAATCTAGAATTTTCCTAGATGTTCTCCTTGCACTGAAATGACCACCACAAACCATTGAATGGCAAGCTGTAATGACAGACTCAAACTCTTCACTAGGCACACACTTTCTGATAACTTGGTCACTACATATCCGCCATAAGTGAGGGGCATCCCAGATGTAGTGCCTCGATTCGCTTTGAAGTTTTTGTGCCTGAAGTGATCCGGTACAAGTTTTCTCACTCTTCTCAATTTCTCAGCCCCGGCCTATCCTTGATTTCAATGGTCAAATTCCTGAAGAATAATGTCATGTCCACCTAATCAATCGTGGCTTCGATTGTGGTTTCTTAAGAAGATAGCGAACAGCTGCATGATCAGTAAAAACAGTCACATGAGAATTTAACAAGTAAGGTCTAAACTTCTCTAAAGCGAAAACAACTGCAAATAGCTCTTTTTCTGTTGTGGTATAGTTGACTTGAGCTGCATCCAGTGTTTTCGAAGCATAGGCAATGACTCTTGAGAGTTTCTCCTCCCTCTGGCCTAACATAGCTCCTACAGCAAAATTAGAAGCGTCACATGAAATTTCAAAGGGCATGGTCCAGTTGGGTGCAACAAGAATAGGAGGAGAAATGAGTTTAGATTTCAAATCACCAAAGGCAACTTTACAAGAATCATCGAAATCAAATTTCACATCTTTTTTGTAAAAGCTTTGAGAGAGGTAAAGCAATCTTGCTGAAATCTTTTATAAACCGCCTATAGAATCCCGCATGACCCAAAAATGATCTAATATCTTTAACACAGGCAGGATAAGGCAAAAGATATAACCTCAATCTTAGCTTTATCAACTTCAATTCCCTTTTTAGAAATCAAATGTCCTAGAACTATCCCCTCATTGACCATAAAATGGCACTTTTCAAAGTTCAAAATCAAATTCTTTTCAATGCATCTTTTCAAAACCTTTTCAAGACTAGCAAGACAATCATCAAAAGAACCACCATAAACAGTAAAATCATCCATAAAGACTTCCATACATTCCTCTAAAATTCACAGAATATAGCCATCATACAACGTTGGAAAGTCCCTGGAGCATTACATAACCCAAAAGGCATCCTACGATAGGCGAAGGTACCAAAAGGGCATGTAAAAGTGGTTTTATCTTGGTCCTCCGGTGCAATAGGTACTTGAAAGTACCCAGAGAAAACCATCTAGAAAACAGTAATGAGATTTGCCTGCAAGTCTCTCAAGCATCTGGTCTATGAAAGGAAGAGGGAAATGATCTTTCCGTGTGGCATCATTGAGTTTTCTATAATCTATGCACACACGCCAGGAATTCTGCACTCTTGTAGGAATAAGCTCATCCCTATCATTTCTAATAACAGTAACCCCACTCTTTTTGGCACTACATGTATTGGACTAACCCACTCACTATCAGATATGGGATAGATGATCCCAGCACTTAGAAGTTTGGTAATTTCCTTTTTAACCACATCAAGAATCAGGGGTTTAGTCTTCTCTGGGGTTGTCTCACTGATTTTGAACCTTCACTAAGCAAGATTCTATGTGTGCAAATGGCTGGACTAATTCCAGGAATGTCCGCTAAAGTCCACCCAATAGCCCTCTTATGCTCTCTCAAAACAGTAAGGAGTCTTTCTTCCTCCTCACCTTAGATAGGGAGTTAGCTATAATGACCGGTAATCGCTCATCAGACTCTAGAAAAGCATATTTCACAGTAGGGGGCAGGGGTTTCAACTCAAGAGTAGGTGGTTGCACAATAGATGGAATCAAATTATGAAGTTCAAGAGAGAAAAGATTACTCCCCTTTCCTTCAATCAGTGAAAATTCCTCAACCTTGCAGATAGCTTCCTCTCCAAGCGTTGAACCAACTTGTAGTTGATCTACAGCAACTGCCTTAGAGGGAATCTCTTCCATGACTTCGTCCTCCATATCTGAAATAGCAACAGAAAACCTTTCCCCAAGGGAATTATCGCTGACAATAGAGGGATCAAAGTCTAAATTGGGGTCAAGGGAGGAAATAGAGAATGCATGTGGGAGGGAGAGCATACAATTAAACACAGTGCAATCAAGGCATGTATCTTTATCACCACATGAGCAAGAAGAAGGTGTAGAGTAAAGGGATGAAAAAGAAGAAATAGTGTCATCCTCATCATCAGAATAACTGAATAAAGTTCAGAACTAGAGGAATCATCTAGCAATTCAAACTCAGAACAGCATCATCAACAGCAACATCAATCATATTTACACCCAAGAGAGAATAGTCTTCATAAGGATGCCTCATTGCTTCATACATGTTAAAACAAACCTTATGATCTCCTACTTCCATAGTGATGGTACCTTCTTTCATGCTAATCATAGTGTTAGCAGTCCTCAAGAAGGGTCTACCAAGAATCAGTGTGGTGTCATGGACAACTCAGAGGACATATCAAGTACATAAAAATCAGCAGGAAAGACCAAATCCTTAACTTGAACCAAAATATCCTCTATGATGCCTTCCGGATACCTAATACTTCTATCAGCCAACTGGAGTACTACAGTGGTAGACTTAAGCGTCTTGACTCCTAGTGAAGTGTATACAGACTTAGGCATCACATTAATAGCTGCTCCTAGATCTAGTAAGGCTCCCCTTATAGAAACTTTTCCTATTGTGCAAGGGATGGTGAAGGATCCAGGGTCCTGGCATTTCACAGGGATTTGAGGCTTAAACAGGGCAGACACATTGGAGCTCACTTGGACTCTTTCATTTGGTCTAAACTTTCTCTTATGGGTACATAGGTCTTTAAGGTATTTAGCATAAGCAGGCACTCTCTTAACAAGATCAAGCAAAGGAATATTAACTTCCACTCTACTGAACAAATCAATAACATCTTTTTCAAATTTAGTTTCAGTCTTTCTTTTGCTTATCAAGTATGAATTAGGAAAAGGAAGGTCTTTGAGATTTACCTCTTTATCATTCAGCTTACCCTCTCCATGCTTAGATGACCCATCATGCTCCTTTGATGCTGCTTCCTCATAATTACTCTCAGATTTTGCTCCTTTGCTACTTAGAAGAGTTGACTTCTTTTCATCTAGCAATTCTCTCTCTTTTGCACTCTCAGAATTCTTAACTCTTGAATGTTTAGGAAGAGGCTTATCACACTCAATCTCCTCATCAACTGATTCCTCTTCCTCTTCACTGAATCTTACTTGCTTCCCACTTCGTAGCGTGATTGCATTCAAACCCTTTGGGTTTATGACGGTATTGGAAGGAATGGTGCCACTGCTTCTAGCTTGTTGCTCACTCATGTTGTTGGATAACTGAGTTACATAGGAGTTCATGTTCTCAGATTTAGTCTCCCATTGCTCCATTCTCTTTTCCAAAGCACTAAATCTAGCATCATTCTTGGATGAATCTTGTTGAATTAGTGAAGCTAAGGAGTTGAACTGAGTAGCATTGGCAGTCCTTTCTTCCTTCATTAAAGCCATCATATTCTGTAGAAGTTGATTCGTTTCATCCTTAGGTGGGACCGCAAGGGCTTGAGACTGGTTTTGGAACTGGTTTGAAGATGGACCAGCTCCTCCACTCTTCTGAAATCTATTTGGAGGTCTACTATCATCATTCCTCCAGCCCAATCGAGGGTTTGATTTCCATCCCTCATTGTAAGTGTTGGAGTAGGGGTCCCATTTTTGATTTGGGCGGCCTTGGAAGACTGCAGACACTTCCTCATAACGGCCCGGACAAACGCTAGATATATGCATGACTGATCCACATGTGTCACAACTAGGCGCTGTAATGTCCATAGGAGTGGATGGGCGATGCACACTCATATTCTTCAATTCAGCAGTAATCAAAGACAATTGAGATGTCACTTGGCTTCCCAAAGAATCTACCTTTGATTCCAAAGCGTCCATTCTTCTGTTGTGCACCGAAGCAGCTCCCATCTCATGTACTCCTTTTGTATCTCTCACCCCATGTTGTTGATGATTCAGGGCCATCTTCTTTATCAAATCCCAAGCTTCTGCAGCAGTAGAGTCTATTAAAGATCCTCCCGATGCAGCATCCAACATACCCTTCTCTTGGTTCTTCAACCCATCATAGAAGTACTGCACCAGTTGCTCATCCGGAATTTGATGATGGGCATCTTGAAAGTAGGTCCTGAAATCTATTCCAGTAATCATAGAGGGATTCATCGTAGTCTTGCTTGGCAGAATAAATCTCCTTCCTCATTGATGAAGTCCGAGAAGCCGGAAAGTATTTCTCCAAAAATGCCTTCCTTAAGTTCCCCCAGCTATGGTATGCATCAGCTACATGTCTTGGAAGGCTCATGTACCACTCCCTAGCCTTGCCTTCCAAGGATAGATGAAAAACCTTCCATAGCACTTGGTCCAACGATGCTCCCACAGGCTTCATACTCTGACAAATCATGGAAAGAGATTGCAAATGGAGGTATGGGTCTTCTCCTGTCAAGCCATGAAATTTAGGAAGAGAGTTAATCAATAAACCTTAATCTCAAAATTAACTTCAAAATTTGGACATGCAGCAGTAAATGGGTCAAAGTTAACATCAGATGTGGTGGCTTCCCTAATTGTTCTTCTTCTAGGGTTCCCATTATTTTCTCCCACTCTCTCTTGCTCACCATTTCCTCCATTGCCTCCATTCCTTACTTGGTTGGCATTGGGGTTAGGATGAGGTTGGTTTTGTGGTAAATCAGCCATTATCTCTTGGTCAGTAGGTTCACTCTCACTACTGGATAGGCTAGATTCCACTGAAATATTCTCTTGCTCGATCACCAACTCACTTGTCCCTCCGACTCTTTTCTCTCTTCTTATCTCTGTGAGTCTTCTCTCAATCTCAGGGTTATAGGGCACAAGCTTGGTTTTTCGTGGCATGCAAAATAAGTATCACAAGAGAAAAAGTAACAAAATTGACTTGCAGCACACAAAGTCAAATAAAAGTATGCAATGTGATGGATGCAAGTGTAAGGTGTGAGTATGAAAGTATATGGATGAGTATGAGTATGTATGGGTGGGGTATGAGTAAGTATGCACAGATAAAGAAGCTGAATGCAAGTGTTAAAACTTTCAGAGAAGTTGGCCGCGGCGAAATCAGGGGTTGGCCGCGGCGAAAGATGGCAGAGAAGACCAGATGTCTGATTGCCGGGAGTTGGCCGCGGCGAAAACAGGGGTTGGCCGCGGCGAAAGTATCCCGAGAGAAATTCCTTCGGTTTTTTCAAAGAGTTGGCCGCGGCGAAATAACAGGTTGGCCGCGGCGAAAGTATCCCGAGGGAATTTCTTCAGTAATTCGAAAAGTTGGCCGCGGCGAAAGGTAATGTTGGCCGCGGCGAAAGTGGGCAGTATGCTTATCAGACACTGGACTTCACTGATGCAACGTGAGAAATGCTGAAAATCAAGAAAATCAGTATATTTGTTTGTATTTCCAAAAATTTTGATGATATGCAAGATGAAAACCTATACTATGAACAAATATGCAACTAAACTACCCTAAATGCTACCCATAAAGATCAAAAACCTCAAAAGTCAATCAAATAGCACAAGCTAACCTAGAGAACCAATTTCTTGGCTCCCCGGCAACGGCGCCACTTGAAAGAGAGCCTTTTCTGTCGTTCGCTTAGAGGTTCTCGCTCAAAATTTATCCAAGCTATGCAGTAGTGCAAACTCGGGTCGTTCTCTTTTGGGAGCCTAAATTAGATGTCTAAGTTAGATTAATGCTATGCAGAGTAATGAAAAAGGGGTTTTTGGTGTTTTTATCCATTAATGAAATGCTAAAACTAAATGCAATTAATTCAAATCTAAGTGACTATGTTTTTGGATTTTTCTAGATAGTAGTAATGAAGTGAAGTTAATGATATGTAATCTCTTGAATATAGCTTTGAAGCAATCATAGTTCAAAATAGTATGGGAGTAGAAATCACCAAGTTTTCTAAATGAAACACCTTAAAGAACTCTTTAAGTCTAGGATCTTAATCAATGGTACCCATTTCATAAGATCCTATTAAGCTCACTTAGTGTGTGTATTAAGATTAATTAATGCACTTGGTTAAATGCAAGCCCAGATCAACTCAACAATCACACATTACCATGCAAGACAGAGAGTATCAAAAGTTGCATAAAAACATACATGTAACCACATGTATTGAAGCTCAAATTCAACACTAATAATCCAATACACAAGACAATCATCCAGAATTGATTACAACCATAATCAAAATAGTTCAGCCCAAATTTACAAATCCTAAGACCTAGAAATTCATAAACAAAGAACTAGAACTTATAGATGAAGCTAACTCCCCTTTGAAGCTTTTGAACTCATGCTTCTTCCACCATATTCAAGAGTTGAGAAGCTTAGCTAGTCATAACTCTTGAATCAACTCCAACTAGATATTGTTCTTCAGCCATGGTAGCAGCAGATGGAAGAAATGGAAATGGGATTAGGGTTTCTGAGGTGGAAATGAGAGAAGAGGATGAAAGATACGTAGGTGGTGGCTGAATGATGGTCATCCCCTGTCATCATACCCAAAAGGGTTTCTAACCCGAAACTTACGTGCATGGGTCGGTTTTTGGGATGGGTAGGTCAAAATTTCCCGAAATGGTCGGGTCTGAGATTGCTTGCTGCCGCGCGAGAGGTTCGCCGCGGCGAAACATGGCAGAGACCTGTCTTCACGGAAGGGTTTTTCGCCGCGGCGAAGTTAGGCGCGAACTTCTCTTCTTGCTTCTTTTGCCTTGGTTTTTCTTCTTCAATTCTGGCCCAAATCTTTAGTGTCCTACAATAAAAAGTAACAAATTGAAGTATCAATTGTCCTAGAAGTTAATTGAATCCAATTAACAACCAATTATGACAATTTAATCCTCAAAATGACACTAACTTAAAGTAAGAACCATAAATCTCAGTTAAGCACAATTTTCATTAAAAGGACCAGAAAGTATGACAAAATCATGGATAATGATATGAAAAGAAACTAATATTTGAGCTCAATCAGCTCTCTTGTCTCGGGTATTATTTCACTCTAATCTGCTTAATTCAATCTCGACCATAAGCTTATGATATTCTAACCTCTCTCCACTACAAGACCGTAAACTACAAATCAAGAGGACTTTAAGGTTTGTAAATGTTAGTGAGGCCAAGTGAACAAATGGGGTAAAAGAAAAAGAAGGATGAGTACAAAGCATCACAATTATTCTGCCCATCAAACAAGCATAAGATTTTCGAAGAGGATTTAAATTTTTCAAGATACTAATTCCTTCTCTTATTTATTTCTTTTATTTATTTTTATTTTCTCTCATTTCTTTGGCTTTTCTCAAACATTTTCTTCTATTTCCTTGCCTTTTTTATGCATCTTTTTTTTTTAGAAGAAACTAAAGCAAAAATAAAATAAAATTTTACATTTTATTTATGTGCATGTACTCAAAGCAACGGTCTAAAGGGGTCGGAAATGGTAAAGTGTTTTGGGCTTGTGTTTGGGTAACAAGGGTTTTGAAATGAATGCCTCTGTCATATTCATAAGATATCGACCCACCAAGCTTCGATTAAGAATTAGGACAAGTTCTAGAGAGATATGAAATTAAATAGATTCACACAATTTAATGAGTTTAGGCCCGAATATCCTTCCAACAAGGGTAACATCTCGATTAATCAATCTCAAGGTTTAAAAACACTTAACCCTATTTTCAGAGTGCAACCTCGTTTACTTTTTATAAAAAATAGTAGGGAATGATTTAGCTAAGTTCAGCCCTCATTTAAAAGCAAGAATAGTTTTTCTAAAGCACTTGTAGAATTTTGAATGCACCAACGGAGATTTAAGAACAAATGAGTATAAAAATCTAGACTAGGGGGGTTACTGATGGAAGGAGTAAAAGCATTGAAATTTGTAAAGCATAGAGAGTTTTGAAAATGCAAAATCTTTTTTTTCTTTTTTTTTATATATAAGGGTCCTCGCCGCAATGAAGCTGGCCGAGAGGTACACCCGGTAACAAGCCGGCTTCACCGCGGTGAAACCAAAAGTTTGTCGTGGCAAAGTATAGTAAGAGGTAAGATGACTAAAAAAGAAGCACTTCGCCGTGGTGAAAGCAAAAGTTTACGGTGGCGAAAGGTAGCAGAAAGACAAAATACAATGCAATTTTCAAACTTCCTGGAAACTAAGTTCAATAACTTTAAAAATGTACACAATTGATAAGTTCTAAAGCACTTAAGGAGGCAAAATAGATGCATTATGAAGCATTTGCTAAAATCCAAAATGGAGATCCCTCCCCCATACTCAAACATGACATTGTCCTTAATGTTTAAACCAGAACATACAAACCAATCAACTAGTAACTGGAAGTTGTGAAGTCCAATTTAAAATTGAAGCACAACATATCGAATTCACACAGAAAGGGGAAGAAGGATGACAGGGCGCAGGTAAAACAAAACGATAAGTGAAATAGAGTAGGGAGATGAAAGAAGAGAAAGAACTTACAAAACCTTTCGCAGACAAGAGTTGAAGGCAACGACGATAAAGAATGAGAGTGAGAGGGTGTAAGGAATTGAAAGACACACAGCGGAAATAACTTTAAAATTTCAATTCCTTGCCCGGATCTACCGATTGTGTTTAACTCAAGTGGTAAGGGGTGTTACCTGCGGTATTCGAATCAATGGTGGCTTGGGGATTCCGACGTTCGGGATGCCTATGCTCTTCTTTGATCTTGAGAAGTTGACGACTCAGATCGGCTTCCTCTACCGGTATCCACACAAACAGCGTTCCAATTACGAACGACGTGCTAGCGCCTCTTGTCCTTTTAGGGTTTTTCAGAATCCGTCCTCACCGTCTCTCTATTGGCCGTTTCTTATCTGCAAACGTTTTGCACTCTCACACGCCCAAAAACCCTAGCTCCTAATATCAAATATATATAGGACGCTAAGGATATTGGATTTCAGAATTAATCCTAAATTAATTCTGAAATTAATACAATATCACATATTTCATAATCTGATAAGAAATTAATTAAATAAATATGGTTTTTATATTAAATCCGTCCTACAGATTTAATTCACCTATTCATTTAATTCAAAATAAAGATATGACGGAATTATGTTTGATTTATTCTAATAAATCAAATTTGAGATATTATACCTTATCAAAAAAAATGACATAGATTTAATTTATCCTTATAAATCAAATCTTATAAATATCTCTTATATATATATACACACGAATTTATATATATATACACGTCCACCCTAGATTATTCATTGAATCTGGACATATCTTAGATTCAATGAATCTGGACATCATAGCTCGTGTTGGGCTATTTTGTGTGCGACCCTGTAGGCCCATATGAAGTTGGTAGTGGGTTATTTACTATAATGACTCACAAATCATAAGTGGTCTCTATCAAGACATCACGACTACCCAAATCATATGAGGATCGATGAACGATGCAACCTTTCATACAACCATATCACGTCCCTTTTGTCACACGACATTTTGGTCATGGATGAGGCATGGAGAACGTCATCCTCCTATTCCTGACCGTTACTTCTGGATCCATGAGTACCAGTCTGAGTATATAGAAATGGAACTACCTTTTCATTCTTATAGTATGGCCATACATTCTCAGACTCACTCATCGAGGGCCCAGTAAGGTCTCTCTACGAATGTAAGGGACAAATTCCATCTTGATCATTCACATTTCCTCATATGAAAAAACTCACTAGCCTGAACATAGTCTTTATGATCACTCGGTCAAAAGTGACTTTTGACTAGGTCAAAGTTGAGCGTTTCTCATTTGGGAATCCATGATGATCTCAGTCAAAGGCATAGTATGAAGTTATATATGGTTTGTATATGAGAAGCTTATGACTTAACCCATGCAGGCTCTCTCATAGCGGGTCAGTCCAACACCTTGTACTCTTACATGTGCCTATGACTTTGATTTATATAAGCTATACATCTTCAAAGTCATACTGGTCTTATGTAACGCCTCATGTTTAAATCATATTAACTGTCCTTGCGGAAGCATTTGGAATCACTTTTGAAGGCTACAATTGATGAAAAATCAAGTTTGAAAATTTTCATTTACAGGTTATTATTCATTGTCACCTTAAAATGTGACAAACTTAAAATTCATAACTAATTGTAGAAAAATTGAAATTGAGTGATTCCAAGTTCTACAGAAAGCTCTTTGGATAAAATTTTGAGGAAAAATAATTTCTAAACTGATTGCCTTAAAATCCGAGCTCATTTCCTTTAAAAAAGTACTGTTCATTTGTCATTTTCGGATTTTTACTGTATTTTTGCCTAACTTTGGAAGGCTAACTTTCTGCTCGGTTATTGGAATCGGGAAAACTACCCCTCATTTTAAAGAAAAATATCAGATCTCTTTGTTTGCAAATCTTATGATCTAACTCGCTCGTTTGATAGTCAAACTGAGTTACAAACTCACTGCTCCAGGACCTACGTTTTATCCCTTAACTCTCTTTAATTCTTTTTATTTCTTTGGCGTACATAACATGGCCTTACTCTTTCCTGTTCATGCTCATACACTTTCATTCATGTCATAAATATTATAATTAAATACATGGCATCATTGGCATCCATAACATAGTTCACAAAATAGTAGAATTATACATTTATCAACAGTCTCATCCACAATTACAATACTTCTCCGCTTACTTCTCCTTGCATCTCATGCCATTATTGCCCATCATTGATTGACCTAAATGGTTGGTTAGGGAGGGGTGAGATTCAGGGAATCTCAGTAGCAAACACTACCCAAGCATGCAAGCATGCAATGACATATGACATGCATACATGAATGTTAACACATTAACACATGAATGCCATGGAAAGTAAGCTAAAGCATTTCATGCTTCCATAACATATTTAATCAAAACAAAACATAAACATAACTGCAAACATAACTTTGCAAACATTTCATCATAGCTTAGTCACATCATGGCAACACATCACATCATGCAAGCATACATATCAAGCACACAGTATAGGTAAGTTCACTACCTTGTAACATGGCTTTCCCCTTGCTTTTCCTTTGATTCCCTTGTCTTTCCAACCATGTGGACATTCGGTCAACATCACCAACATCCTCTTGGATGTTCCAAAGGTCCTAAACATAGTCACATTGATCATACAATCCATTAGGACCACTAGATGACATAAAGTTTCAAGACTAGCTTTCTTGAACCTCAACCCTTTCTCTTAGTCTTAGGATTTTCTTTCTAACTTTTATATATAAAATCTATCATTTCCCATCCTTAGGATCCATTTCTTGTCAATTAGGACTACTTTAGATGGCCTTAGATTCAAGAATACCAAATCTGGAAAATTTGCTTCGCGGGTACTGTTCACGCAGAATTTCCAGAATTTTGCTCAACTTTGAAATTCATAATTAATTCTAGAAAAATTCAAATTGAGTGCTTCCAAGTCTCACTAAATATCCTTAAGTTAAATTTAAGGGAAAAATAGTTTCAGGAACCAATTCTACGCCAAACAGTACCGGACTGTACGGAACGCGAAACTCTTCCAAAAGTTCAATACTGTTTCCAGATTTCAAACCCTAACTTTGAAAAATCACCATAAATCGTACACATATCCAAATGAAGTGTTCTACCCATGGATTTAAAGCTCACAGAGTGTACTTTAAGCATGCAAAAATTTCAGAATCAGATACGTACAGTAACTAATCCGAAATAGGTATGAAATCAGGTGCTATACCATCACATACCTTGTTTTAGAGTTTGATCTGGCTTGGAACCACTTGGCCTTTCTTTCTCCCTCTTCTTTCTCTCTCTAGAAACCATTTTGCAAGAGCTTCCCCATGGATTCCTTATGCTTGGATGAAATGGTAGGGAGGGGAGGGGGTATTATAGAAAAACAGACTGAATCTGGACCGTTGATCTTAAAAATACGTGGCTCGATCTGGACCGTCCATTTCTCTTTTGATCTTACGGTGACAAGTCCCTATGACATCATGCTTACCTCATTATGATGACATCATGCTTATATCATCAGCCACATGTCTTTAATCCGACCGCACACGTGTCTTGCATCCGACCGTAACACGTGTCTTACATCTACCGTACACGTAATATTTTCTTTTCCCATCTAACCCATACACTTGTCACTTTCATATCCTTTCATCATTTATGACATTAAATAGGGAGAAAAATAAATAGAAAATTCGTTGTAAAATATTTTCTTAATATTTCTCCACCTATCAAGCCAATCTTGCACCGTATCAGATATTTTTCGGGTCTTGACTTACCCTGCACCACCAGCACATGTTCTGACACTATTTTCTCATCTTAATAAGTACATATATGGTGCACCTTAGAGGAGCAGAGGGAAAATAATTAGCTCTACTGACAGGCTACTTAACCTTACTGAGTCATGCAGTAGAGATTTCACTATAACGGGTAGACAAAAGACTGTCTAAAATATTCCCATACTGCGTTCTGATTTTTATGCTGTCCATAAATATCTTCTGGTGACTCAGCATGATGACTCGTAGGTGTCATGACTTACTCAGCATGTGACCGCATGCGGACTCATCTGTCACGATCAGCATCGTCATGATGGTTCTTTGTAGATATTTTCTTTGGTGTCTCCTATTAGGGGACAAAATTATTTAATATTTGACTGGAGCATTTATATTTAATCTAGAGCTCTGAAAATTCATCCAAAAAATCATAAATTCCTCATCATATTCTAGAGAAAATCTGTGAATTTCTCAATCAGAACTCAACTGTGCTCCACTTAAAAATCATTCTTTAAAATGCCCTTTTTCGGACAAACGGCTTGTAAGTATTCTTAAAGCCATTTTGCTGGTCTTCTGGGGATGAACTAATTTTAATTTTCTATAGTCTCTTAGATCATACATCCCCATTTTACCATAATTTTCTGAGGTTTCCTTATGACTCAAACAATTAAATCTACCTCTACATCTCAATTGAGCCATAAACTTATAATTCCTTTTAAGTTACCTCTATGGGTATTTTCACATCATCTCTCTTCACAAAAGGCCTTAAAATATTATTTCCCCATTTTATCTGGTTTGGGATTTTCTTAGAATTTTCTAAGTACTTTCCATTTTTACCCCTGATGGTCGTAACTTTCTGAATTTACGGTTTTACCCCTGCTTAGGCTCAACCTCATAAAACCATCTCTTTGAGGCTTCTAACTTAACCTTTGGTCTGTATCTAGCCTCTTTTCTCTTTCTGGGGCTTTGAGACTTTACTGGAGCCTCTAACTTTGATTACCCTTTAGCCCCTTAAAACTTTCATTTTGCAGTTTAGTCCCTGAAACTGCTTGAACTTCCTTTCTCATCTTTAGGACCTCCACTAAAAAAGGGTCTGGTAGCCTATCTCATTCAGGCTATTTCTAGTACTTCAGGGCCCAAAAATCGGGATGTTACATCTTATTTCATCTCTGCTCCCACATAGATGACCGACTGGGGACATTTAGGATAAAATCATGAGTTATCCAAGGATAGTCATCACAGTAAACATGCAAATAATATGATAACATAATTAAGAAATTCATAAATCAACAATGTTCATAACACAATGATTAGCCCCTAGGGCACAATTTCCAACATCCTCCCACTTGCACTAGGTACAATCATTAATTTGTCTAATTCCCATTAACCTAACATGACGCTTATGCTTTGCTTGCACAAGCGGCTTTGTTAGAGGATCAGCAACATTGTCTTCTCCTGCTACTTTACATATTTTTATATCACCTCTATCGTTGATTTCTCTGATGAGATGAAATCGCCTGAGTATATGCTTGGTCCATTGATGTGACCTAGGCTCTTTGGCCTGTGCAATGGCACCGCTGTTGTCACAGAACAAAGTTATTGGATCTGAGATGGTAGGTATCACCCCAAGTTCAGTAATGAACTTCCTAATCCAAACAGCTTCCTTAGCTGCATCAGATGCTGCTATATACTCAGCTTCCGTTGTAGAATCCGCTATAGTGCCCTACTTAAAGCTCTTCCAGCTTACTGCTCCATTATTCAGGAGGAATATGTATCCCGATTGCGATTTACTCTGTCGTCCTGGTCAGTTTGGAACTTGCATCTGTGTAACTAGTTACACAGAGCTCATCATCCAATCCACCATAGACCAAGAATAAGTCGTTAGTCCTTCTTAAGTACTTAAGGATATTCTTGACAGTAGTCCAATAGCCCTCACCAGGGTCCTGTTGATATCTGCTAGTCATACTTAAGGCAAACGAGACATCCAGTCGAGTACATAACATGGCGTACATGATAGATTCTATGGCCGAGGCATATGGAACCTTACTCATGCGACCTCGCTGATCAGGTGTACTAGGACACAAATCCTTGCTGAGGTGAATACCATGAGACATGGGTATGAAACCCCTCTTTGATTCCTGCATACTGAACTTATGCAGTATTTTGTCTATGTATGTGCTCTGACTTAGTCCTAGAAGTCTTTTAGATCTATCTCT
The DNA here is from genome assembly GCF_004799145.2 of Neltuma alba. Classification (NCBI taxonomy): domain Eukaryota; kingdom Viridiplantae; phylum Streptophyta; class Magnoliopsida; order Fabales; family Fabaceae; genus Neltuma; species Neltuma alba. The sequence goes on along the minus strand of NW_021633129.1, from coordinate 147,260 downwards.
ATAGATCCTAATTCCTAGGATGTAGGTGGCTTCACCCAAGTCTTTCATTGAGAAAGACTTTCCTAACCAAGACTTGACAATCTGCAAGGTAGAATGTCATTCCCAATAAGTAGGATGTCGTCGACATAGAGTACCAAAAACACAACTGTGCTCCCACTAACCTTCTTGTACACACAAGGTTCATCAATATTTTGAAGAAATCCAAACCCTTTGACTACTTCATCAAAACGATGATTCCAACTCCGAGATGCTTGCTTCAATCCATAAATAGACCTTTGAAGCTTGCACACCTTACCAGAGTTCTCGGAACGCACAAAACCTTTAGGTTGTGTCATGTACACATCCTCAAGTAGGTTTCCATTAAGGAATGCTATCTTGACGTCCATCTGTCATATTTCATAGTCATAATATGCTGTAATGGCAAGGAGGATTCTGATTGACTTGGCCATTGCAATCGAGGAAAAAGTCTCATCATAGTCTACACCATGAGTTTGAGTAAATCCTTTTGCAACCAGTCGTGCCTTGTAGACATTTACATTGCCATCCCTGTCGGTTTTCTCCTTAAAAACCCACTTGCACCCCATGGTTTTTACACCTTCAGGAGGGTCGACTAAGGTCCAAACCTGATTGTTGCACATAGATTGCATCTCAGACTTCATGGCATTAAGCCATTTTTCAGAGTTTGGTCCCACTATAGCCTCTTGATAGGTAGTCGGCTCATTATGCTCAATGAGCAACACATCACAATTGTCAGAAATCAGAAATCCATATCTCTGAGGCTGAAACCGTGCCCTATTAGATCTCCATGGACCTTGCGTGATTTGAGGAGTCTCAACAACTTGTTGTGAGTTATCTCCGATTTCCATCTGTAGGTCTATGGTGTCTTGAGGCTCTCGAACTTCTTCAAGATGTACCTTGCTCCCACTGGTTCTTTTAGAGATAAATTCTCGTTCGAGAAAGATACCATTTCTGACAACAAACACTTTGTTATCGGCGGGGTTGTAGACATAGTATCCCTTGGTTTCCTTAGGATATCCCACAAAAAGGCACTTTGAGGATTTGGATGCTAATTTATCTGAGGCTTGTTGCTTAACATAGACCTCACATCCCCAAATCTTGAGAAAAGACAAACTAGGTTTTCTCCCAATCCATATCTCATAGGGAGTCTTTTCAACTGCCTTAGATGGAACACGATTCAGTGTGAACGCAGCTGTCTCTAGGGCATGGCCCCAAAAGGATGGTGGAAGATCTGTTCGACTCATCATGGATCGAACCATATCTAATAGTGTTCGATTCCTCCGTTCAGAAATGCCATTCCATTGTGGTGTTCCTGGAGGAGTCAATTGTGAGACTATCCCACAACTCCTAAGATGATCAATGAACTCTTGGCTCAAATATTCACCAATCCGATCAGATGGAAGGGCTTTAATTGTTTTGCCAAGCTGGTTTTGTACTTCATTTTGAAATATCTTGAACATTTCAAAAGATTCGAATTTATGTTTCATCAGATAGATGTACCCATATCTGCTAAAATCACCTATCAATGTGATGAAGTACGAATAACCTCCTCTGGCATTTGTATTCATCGGTCCACACACATCTGTATGTATAAGGCCCAACAAATCAGTGGCCCTCTCACTGTGCCCAATGAAAGGTGACTTTGTCATCTTTCCTAACAAGCAAGACTCGCAAGTATCATATGATTCAAAATCAAATGAGTTGAGAAATCCATCTTGATGGAGTTTAGAAATGCATTTCTCATTTATGTAGCCTAGACGACAGTACTAGAGGTATGTCGGATTCAAATTGTTTGGTTTGACCCTTTTGGTGGTTATGTTATAGATATTTCTATGATTGAGTTGTTCTAAATTCGATATATAATGATCACCATGAGCATAGAAAACATCATTACGATAAATAGAACATCTACCATTCCTAGCAATGGAAGTATAACCTTCCTTATCCAAATAAGAAAGAGAAACAATGTTACTACTCAAAGCAGGAACATAATAGCAATTGTTCAAAACTAACAAAAGCCCAGTGGGCAGAACTAATTCATAAGTGCCTACAGCTAAAGCAGCAACCCTTGCTCTGTTTCCAACTCGTAGGTCAACTTCGCCCTTCTTTAGCTTCCTACTGTCCTTTAGACCCTGCACATTTGTACAAATGTGAGAACCACATGCAGTATCTAATACCTATGTAGTGGAAGTAGAAAGATGAATGTCTATAACATAAATACGTGAAGTGATAGCCCCGCTATCCTTCTTGTTCTTTTTTAGATCTTCAAGGTAGAGCTTGCAATTCCTCTTCCAATGACCAGGTTCATTGCAGAAGAAGCAAACTCCTTCCTTTGGAGGCTTTGCCTTCTTTGGTGCAGGCTTGGTTTCGGGCTTGCCTGACTCTTTGGTCTTACCAGATGAGCCATGACCCTTCCCTTTGCCCTTGCCTTTCTTCTTCATACCCTTTCCTTTCTGAACCATTAAAACAGTACTGGGCTTCTTCTTAACACTCGGCTTAGCAGTTTTAAGCATCCCATGCAGTTCAGAAATAGATTTCTCCATTTTGTTCATGTTGTAGTTCATGACAAACTGGTCATAACTTTCCGGGAGTGAGTTCAAGATCAAATCCGTAGCTAACTCCTGGCTCATGGGAAATCCAAGCCTCTCAAGATGATCAATGTACCCTTTCAACTTTAAGACATGAGTACTGACTGATGCACCTTCAGCCATCTTGTAGGAATGTAAGGCCTTAGTGGTCTCATACCTCTCTTGCCTCGCCTGTTGCTGGAACATTTCCTTGATATGGACAATCATCTCATATGCCTCCATGTGTTCCAAATCTCTTTGGAGCTCTGGAACCATGGTGGCAAGCATCAAGCATCCCACATCGATAGAGTCTTCCTTATGCTTTGTGTAAGCATCTCTCTGAGCTCTAGGAGCATTGGCTGCTGGCTCCTCAGGAATGGGTTGATCTAGGACATGTGCCTTTCTTTCTTGCTTGAGAACAATTCTCAAGTTCCTGAACCAGTCAAGAAAGTTTGTCCTATTGAGTTTGTCCTTCTCAAGGACAGATCGCAACGATAATGTAGCAGTATTACTAGTCGTCATGATTCTACAATTAAAATATGCAATTGAATTAGCAATCTCCTACTAAATATACAACCCTCAATATAATAATTAGTGGGCTAAGATCCATATTTGGCTTAAACTTAAGTCCGCTTTGATAGGACGCTTAAAATTAAGTTATTTAGGTAGGTAACACCTTTACTAATTACATCAAATGTAACTCTTAGATATTCATGGGATTCTATCATCATATGATCCGGCATGTTTTAATCCCATCTAATGCCTTGAGACCCAAAACCGTTTTGTTAATCTCAATTAAGTCAAACAATAACAAACATATGTGAGTAGCACCATTACTCTTGCTTATCTCCCCAAGATAACTCAAATGCACCCACTTTGGTGGAGCCTACGAGTGAGTGATTAAGGTTTTGACAAGTGTTCATTAATTGACGGCATTATGACTCAAGATTTCATTTAGAGGGCTTAATTAACTATCTGGTTTACAAGAATGCATGTATCGCGGTTGTATCTCATATAAGTAATATGCATATAAAACATACATGTAGTGATATAATCATAAGATGCATGATTTTAAACGTGACACAATATAGCTCACCTATCCTAAGTCCCCCCAAGCCAATGAGAGGAGCTCTCTAATAAGAAAAAGAAAATTACATAAAGAAACCTCGTTTTAACATTCGAGGGGAGTGAGATGAGAAGAGAATGTACATCGAGATTAAATAGAGGAAGGCACGACACGCATGCCGTATTTAGAAAAATTACAGCACTTGTAATCTAGAGCCATATTGTTCACCATACCCAAACATTCAAGAATCATGATTCATATTATGTGAAGGGCAATAAATGTTACAGAACTAAAACATTCATGCACCAAGAAAGGAAGTATATGTTACGATTAGGTCACGCTACGAACAGGTAGCTACGGCGGTCCCGCCAGCCGGTTAACCGGAGGGGTAAGAGGTGTTAAAGTCAAGATTGTGTTTAAGTCAAGTGGTAAGAGGTGTTACCTGCGGTATTCGAATCAATGGTGGCTCGGGGATTCCGACGTTCGGGATGCCTATGCTCTTCTTAGATCTTGAGAAGTTGACGACTCAGATCGGCTTCCTTTACCGGTATCCACACGAACAGCGTTCCAATTACGAACGACGTGCTAGCGCCTCTTGTCCTTCTAGGGTTTTTTAGAATCCGTCCTCTCCGTCTCTCTATTGGCCGTTTCTTATCTGCAAACGTTTTGCACTCTCACACGCCCCAAAACCCTAGCTCCTAATATCAAATATATATAGGACGCTAAGGATATTGGATTTCAGAATTAATCCTAAATTAATTCCGAAATTAATACAATATCACATATTGCATAATCTGATAAGAAATTAATTAAATAAATACAGTTTTTATATTAAATCCATCCTACAGATTTAATTCACTTAGTCATTTAATTCAAAATAAAGATATGACGGAATTATGTTTGATTTATTCTAATAAATCAAATTTGAGATATTATACCTTATCAAAAAAAATGACATAGATTTAATTTATCCTTATAAATCAAATCTTATAAATATCTCTTATATATATACACGCAAATTTATATATATATATATATACACGTCCATCCTAGATTATTCATTGAATCTGGACATATCTTAGATTCAATGAATCTGGACATCATAGCTCGTGTTGGGCTATTTGTGTGCGACCCTGTAGGCCCATATGAAGTTGGCAGTGGGTCATTTACTATAATGACTCACAAGTCGTAAGCGGTCTCTAGCAAGACATCATGACTACCAAAATCATATGAGGATCGATGAACGATGCAACCTTTCATACAACCATATCACGTCCCTTTTGTCACACGACATTTTGGTCATGGATGAGGCATGGAGAACGTCATCCTCCTATTCCTGACCGTTACTTTCTCGATCCATGAGTAGTCTGAGTATAGAAATGGAACTACCTTTCCATTATAGTATGGCCATACATTTCTCAGACTCACTCATCGAGGGGCCCAGTAATGTCTCTCTACGAATGTGAGGGACAAATTCCATCTTGATCATTCACATTCCTCCATATGAAAAACCACTAAGCCTGAACATAGTCTTTATGATCACTCGGTCAAAAGTGACTTTTGACTAGGTCAAAGCTGAGCGTTTCTCATGTGGGAATCCATGATGATCTCAGGTCAAAGGGCATAGTGACATGGTTTGTATATGAGAGAAGTTTATGACTTAACCCATGCAGCTCTCTCATAACGGGTCGGTCCAACACCTTGTACTCTTACATGTGCCTATGACTTTGATTTATATCTCTATACATCTTCAAAGTCATACTGGTCTTATTTCATCTCTGCTCCCACTTAGATGACTGACCGGGGACATTTAGGATAAAATCATGAGTTATCCAAGGATAGTCATCACAGTAAACATGCAAATAATATGATAACATAATTAAGAAATTCATAAATCAACAATGTTCATAACACAATGATTGGCCCCTAGGGCACAATTTCCAACAGAGGGATAGTAGCACTTGAATTGGAGAAGGAAATGGTATGTAGAAAAAGCAATAAATGGACACTGTGCTCTGAAGGAGAGGAAGAATAAGAGAAAACACAAGGGAAAAGGGAGGGGGTGCCGACGGTATAGGAGCAGAGGGGGGTTTAATGGTAGTAAGGGTGAAAAGATAATAAAGGAGTTAAAGAAGTTGAATAGGTAGGCAGTTACAAAGGGCAAAACGGTAAATGGACATGTAGAAGTAGGGTTAAGGGGACAAGTTCTGTGCAGAATCCTGAAAGGTCACATTCGCCACAACGAAACCATCTTGAGAGGTGTAGAGAAGAGAGAAAGGGTATTTTGTCACGGCAAAGTGAAGTTTTCGCCACGGTGAAGGTTGCCTGAGAGGAAAGCAACCAACGCACAGGACTTTGTCGCGATAAAAGTATCCCAAGAGCAAACATACCAAACTGAGCAACTTCACGACGGCGAAGATAGCCAGAGACACCAAAATTAAGCAGAAACAACACAGCAGAAATGAAACTTAAACATAGAAACAAGGGAGGGTAGTTGGATACACTAGAAACTTTTAAGTTCACAATGCAAGATCAAAATGTGCCTAACAAGCTCAAGACAAGGTAACACAACACGCAATTTAGTGCCTACTCCCCTTGTGTCCTCTGGTAGCCTACTTAGGTGATTGGCTACTTGATTCACTATCCCAGCTCGATCTCTTATCTCTATGTCAAACTCTTGAAGCAATAAAGCCCATCTTATCAATCTTGGCTTGCATTATGGCTTTTTGAGTAAATAGTGGACAACTACATGATTTGTAAACACAATCACTTGAGAATTTATTAGATATTGGCTAAACGTATCTAAGGCAAAAACAGTGGCAAATATCTCCTTCTTGGTAGTGATATAGTTGACTTGAGCTGGGTCAAGTACTTTAAAGGCATAAGCTATCACCCTGGATTGTTTCTCCTCCTTTTGACCAAGCATGGCACCAACTATAAAATTAGAGGCGTCACATGATAGTTTGAAGTGTAAATCCCAGTTAGGTGCAGTTAGAATGGGAGGTGAAACAAGCATAGACTTAAGAGTATCAAAGGCATGTCTACAATTGTCATCAAAGTTGACTTCCACATCTTTTTTCAACAAAGTAGAAAGGGGTAGGGCAACTTTACTAAAATCTTTAATAAATCACCAGTAAAACCCTGCATGTCCTAGGAAGGATCTCAGATCTTTAAGACAAGTGGGATATGGTGTTAGGATTATAGTTTTGATGATAACAAAGTCAGATAATTTGAATTAAGTATTTTGATCGATCAACTGATCGATCAATCATTTATCGCTAAGGTTACAGATAATTGTTCAAGTGTAAATCAAGTTTATAGTAGGTATTTTGATCGAAGAACCAGTCGATAAGTAGTTAATCGATAAAATGATCGATTATCGCTAACGTGGAAATCACACAAGATTATGGTTAATTATCGATCAACTGATCGATAATATCAGATAAACAATGAAGTTACTGATAAAGAGAACCAAATCTGAAGTGTATTTATCGATCACATGATCGATAAATCAGTTATCAATAACGACTTCGATAAAAGGTAACACAATCTACTTGCTCTGCACATTAAGTCTGTTACCAATTTGTCGATCATATTCTCGATCATTTGTTTATCGATCACATGTTCGAACATTATGCTCTAACTCTCTGAATGCAGGTAATCATCTTTACTGATGGATCGATAACCTTATTGATCATAAAATTATCGATCACATGATCGATAATCAATGTCTTTATCTACTTTTATTTAGTTTTCCTGCAACCAAATTATCGATAACATTATCGATAAATTTAACTTGTTTGCATAAATAACTTTTCACATAACATGATCGATAAAGAGTCTAAGGATTGCTATATTCGCATTAACTTATGTTGAACTATTTTCGATCACCTAATCGATCATTGGTTTTTCGATAATATGATCGATCATTCAATTCCCTGAAACTCATGTTTTCACAAAACGTGATCAATAATCAGTTTCTTTGTCTTACAGGATTAAATTTCTTTTCTCACTTTATTCGATCACTTGTTCGAATATTCATTGATCGATCACCTGTTCGATCACTTCAGATAGTCTGTGTCTTTCATTGAATATATTCATGGTTTATCGATAACATTATCCATCATACATTTATCGATAAGTTGTTCGATCATCAATGACTGAAGTTTCATTTCAATAACATTTGAATTATCGATAATCTGTTCGATCAAACAAGTGTTCGATCACTTGTTCGATCATGGAACGATTTCCTTTTACTATGATAATTCTTAAAGTCAATGATCCAACACTTGATCGATAATATTGGTGAACTAATTCGAAAAATCTTCATTCTGTTTATCGATAACATGATCTATCATCAAGTAATCGATCATCTCTTCGATCAAACAGAACCAGAATGTCTTTCTGCTCTTCTTATAGATAAATCATTTCGTCACAAATCTTTGAATGATGAATTTGTTTTCTCTTCTTAGTTCATGACTAAAGTATTCACCGCAAGACTCTTATTTGCTTAAAGCTTAAAATATGCAGATTAATGAAAACGAATGCAACGGCTCTTCAACGGGATTACGTAGACTGCAACCTACAGTGTCAGAAGCTCAGACGCATTAATGGCGGAGCCGTTGAAACCAGCGAAACACGCAAACGGAGTCACAACGGCTAGAAGCTCTTCCGTCTAACGGCTACTTAACGATATCAACTATAAAAGGCGCGAAGAAGCATTAATGAAGAGATTGAATACCGGAACTACCACCTGCGATTATTTTGTCTAGCATTCAATACTTTGTTTTCACGTTACTACCGAGCATCAGTGTTCATCATTAAATTCACTCTGTAAGAGAGCCAATTACTACTCTTATTAAATACCTGAGTGATACTCAAGAGTGTGGACTCTTGAGAGGGCTTGTATCCTTACGGGAGTAAGGGGGAGTGATTGAGCGATTCAATTACTGTACCGAGGCACCAAGAGCCCTGTCGATCTTGGAAGATAGTGAAATACTCAGAGGTGTTCTGGGGACTGGAAGTAGGTCACGTGGTTTAGACGGAACCAGTATAAATCTTGTGTCTTCTCTCTGCGGTTAAATTTCTCCTTACTCTGACTCTCTGTTTTTATTCAATACTGTCACGCATTTAATTTAAAATTTTTGTAACTCACCCAATTCACCCCCCTCTTGGGTGAGATTGTTTCTAACATATGGCAGTGAAGAAATGACTTCAATCTTAGCCTTATCAACCTCAATCCCCTTGTTGGAGAATGAGGGGGCCTAAAACTATCCTACTATCCGCCATAAAATGATATTTTTCAAAATTTAAGACCAACTTCTTATCTATGCATCTCTCAAGAGCCTGCTTAAGACTATTTAGGCACTGATCACAGCTTTGCCCGTAGATTATGAAGTTATCCATGAAGACTTCTATGTTTTCTTCTAGAAAATCACTAAAGATCGCCATTATGCACCTTTGAAATGTGCCTAGAGTGTTACACAACCCAAATGGCATCCTTCGATAAGCGAAGGTACCAAAAGGGCATGTAAATGTGGTTTTTGTCCTGATCCTCAGGGGCTATAGGTACATGAAAATAGTATGAGAAGCCATCTAAAAAGCAATAGTGTGATTTACCAGCAAGCATCTTTAACATTTGATCTATGAAAGGGATAGGGAAGTGATCTTTTCATGTGGCATCATTAAGTCCTTTGTAATTTATGCACACACGCCATGAATTTTGCACTCCTGTAGGGATAAGCTCATTCCTTTCGTTCTTAACCACTGTCACCTTGTTCTTTTTGTGTACTACATGTACCGGAATGACCTACTTGCTATCAGAAATAGGATAGATAATTCCTGCACTCAAAGGCTTGGTAATCTCCTTCTTAACTACATCAAGGATGAGAGGGTTCAATCGTCTTTGGGGTTACCTCACTAGTTTTGATCCCTCACTAAGCAGAATTCTGTGTGTGTAAATAACCAGGCTAATCCTAGGAATATCTGCTAAGGTCCACCCTATAGCCCTCTTATGCTCCCTCAAAACAGATAAAATTTTCTCTTCCTCACCTTCAGATAGTGAGTTAGCAATGATAACAGGTAATTGCTCATTAGACTCAAGGAAAGCATATTTCAAAGTAGGGGGTAGGGGTTTTAAATCAAGTACGAGTGGTTACACAACAGAAGGAATCAATTTATGAAGTTTAAGAGAGAATAGATTACTCCTCTGTCCTTCAACCAATGACAGCTCTGGTTGCTTATGATCAGTTTTGCAATCTCCCTCCTCTCTAAGCGTTGAACTAACTTCAGGTTGATCTACAGTCGCAACCACCTTGGAGAGATTCTTCTCCATACCTAAATCATCACTAGACAGCACATCATGCAAGTGACTCATGGTATGAATAGAATAAATAGTAAATAAATTGGGAGATGCATGGGATTTAGAGTATTCCTCAAGTCCAAGTTGTCTCTGTATCACATGAGCAGGTGGGATAATTGAAAGTGGACCAACTCTATTGTCTTTCATTAAGCACTTGTTCCATCACTTTCCACTACAGCATCAGTTTCCACAATGTTAGAGCAACCTAAAAGATCAATAGAAAACCTTTCCCGAAAGGGATCATCACTGGTAATTGAAAAATCACAATTTAAATTTGAATCTGTAGATGATACAGAGAACATATGTGGGGTAGAAAGCATGCAATTACCTATAGTACAGTCAAGACATGTCATATCACCACTACATGAACAAGTAGAAAAGGGGAATAAAGAGATGAAAAGGAAGAAATAGACTCTTCCTTATCAGTAGAATCAGTAGAGCAAAGGTCAGAGCAAAAAGAATCATTTTGTAATTCAATTTTAGAGCAAGCATCCTCGACAGCAATGTCTATCATGTTAACACCCAAAAGTGAATAGTCCTTATAAGGATGTTTCATTGCTTCATACATGTTAAAAGAAACCTTATTATCACCCACTTCCATTGTAATGGTGCCCTCTTTTATGCTAATCATAGTATTAGCAGTCCTTAAGAAAGGTCAGCCAAGGATTAGTATGGTGTCATTTACAAGCTCAGAAGACACGTCAATCACATAGAAATCAGTAGGAAAAATCAAATCCTTTACTTGAACCAAAATATCCTCAATAATTCCCTTAAGGTACCTAATAGTCCTATCAGCTAGTTGGAGTACAACAGTAGTAGACTTAAGAGTCTTGACTCCTAGTGAAGTGTAAACAGACTCAGGCATGACATTAATGGTTGCTCCTAGATCTAGCAAGGCTCCCCTATAGTGACTTTTCCTATAGTGCAAGGGATGGTGAAAGATCTAGGGTCTTAGCATTTTACCAGAATTTGGGGTTTAAATAAAGCAGACACATTAGAGGGCAATTGGACTCTCTTATTAGGTTTAAATCTCCTCTTTTGTGTGCATAGCTCTTTTAGAACTTTAACATATTTAGGAATCTTTTTAATCACGTCAAGAAAGGGTATGTTCACTTCAACCTTCCTAAAAGTCTTAAGCAACTCATGATCTTGCCTTTCATTGCCTATTTTTACATTTTTCAAATAAGAATGAGGAAAAGGTAGTTCATTGATGTTTACCTCCTTACCTTCATTGCTCAAGGCTCTATGCTTACTTGGTTCAGATTCCCTTGTATTCCCCTTACCATCATGCTTGGTGCTAGACTCCTTCCATCGTAATTTCATCTCCTTAGAGCTCTCAGAATTCTTAACCTTTGTAGATGATGATGCCAACTTATCACAAGCAATCTCCTCATCAACAGCCTTATCCTCGTCTTTATTAAACTTTACTTGCTTCCCACTTCGAAGAGTGATAGCATTTAAACCCTTAGGGTTTATAACAGTGTTAGAGGGAATAGTGCCGCTGCTCCTAGCTTGTTGCTCACTCATGTTATTAGATAGTTGAGTTACGTATGAATTGATGTTCTCAGCCTTAGTCTCCCAATGCTCTATCCTCTTTTCTAGGGCACTAAATCTGGCATCATTTTTAGAGGAGTCTTGTTGAATCAAAGAAGCTGAGGAGTTGAACTAATTGGCATTGGAAGTCCTTTTTTCTTTTATCAAGGCCATCATGTTACACAAAAGTTGATTTGTGTCTTCTTTCAGTGGAATGGTCAAGGCTTGCTGTTAGTGTTGGAACTGGTTTGAGGATGAACCATCTCCTCCACTTTTCTGAAATCTATTGTGAGGTCTACTCTCTTCGTTCCTCCAACTAAGTTGAGGGTTTGCTTTCCATCCCTCGTTTTAGGTATTAGAGTAAGGGTTCCATTTCTGACTTAGACAATCCTAGAAAACCACAAATACCTCTTCATACGGGCCTAGACAGACACTAGAAATATTCATCACTAAGCCACAAGTTCTGCAACTAGGGGCAATAATATCCATAGGAGTAGGTGGACGATGCACGCTCATATTTTTCAACTATACAGTCATAAGGGATAATTGAATGGTCACCTTGCTTTCCAAAGAATCGACCTTTCACTCCAAAGTGTCCATTCTTATTGTGGACTGTAGAAGCTCCTAACTCATATACCTTCTAGTGTCTCTTATATCGTATTACTGATGATTCAAGGCCATTTTCTTGATCAAATCCCAAGCCTCTTCAGCAATAAAGTCTATCAAAGATCCTCCCGATGCAGCGTCTAATATACCCTTCTATTGGCTCTTTAACCTATCGTAGAAATATTGCACCAGTTGTTCATAAGGGATTTCATAGTTTGGGCATCTTGATAGTAGGTCCTAGAATCTGCTCCAATAATCGTCATAATCCTGCTTAGCTGAATAGATCTCCTCTCTCATTGATAAAGTTTGATAAGCCAGAAAGTATTTCTCCAAGAATGCTTTCCTCAAGTTCCCCCAGCTGTGATACGCATCGACCACATGCCTTAAAAGACTCATGTACCACTCTCGAGCTTTGCCCTCCAATGATAAATGGACAACCTTCCACAGCACTTGATCCAGTGATGCCCCCACAGGCTTCATGCTCTAACAAACCATAGAAAGGGACTGCAAATAAAGATATGGATCTTCTCCTGTTAAGCCATGAAATTTTAGAAGTGAGTTAATCGATAAATGTTTGATTTCAAAATTAACTTCAAAATTTGGACATGCAATAGTAAAAAGGTCAAAATTGACATCAGATACTGTGGCTTCCCAAATTGTTCTTCTTCTATGGTGCACATTATTTTCTCCTGCATTCCCTCCATTGCTACCATTCCTTAATTGGTTAGTATTAGGGTTAGGATTGGGTGGGTTAGGTGGCAAATCAGCCATGATCTCTTCTTTAGTAGGTTCACTCTCACTACTAGATAGGCTAGATTCCACAGAGATATACTAATTCACTTACCCCCTCAACTCTCTTTTCTCTTCTTATCTCTCTAGGTCTTCTCTCGATCTCTGGGTTAAAGGGTACAAGCTTGGTTTTTTGTGGCATGCAAGGTAAGAGTAACAGAGAAAGAGCAACAAAATTGACTTGTAACATACAAAGTCAGATAAAAGTGTGAAATGTGATGCATGCAAGTATATGTATGAGTATGGGTGTGTATGCACAGAAAGAAAGGCAAAATGGTTCAAGTTTGAAAACTATCCAGAAGTGTTTGCTACAGCGAAAGTAGAAATATACTGCAACGAACTCATCCCAAGATGGTATGTGATATGGAGATAGCTGGTTTGTCGTGGCAACAACACGGGTTAGCTGTGGTGAAGATATCTCGAGAGGTATCCTCGTGAATTTTTTACTCGTTGGCCACAGTGAAAGCAAAAGTTTACAGTATTGAAAGGTCACAGAAAGCCAGACACAGTCCTGGACAATGTAGATGCAGAGTGTAAATGCAGAAAGGTATAGAAAATCAATATATTTGTTTGTATTTCCTAAGATTTTAATGCTATGTAAATTGAAAATCTCTACTATGAGAAAGTATGATCCTAAGCTATCTAAAATGCTACCTAGGAAGGCTCAAAACCTCAATTGACAAAAAAATATGACACAAGCTAACCTAAAGAACTAATTTCTTGGCTCCCTGACAATAATGCCATTTGATTTGCAATCTTTTCTTGACCTTGGAGGTTAAACCAAAATTTTATCCAAGGATTGCACTATAGGGTGCAACCCCTAGTTATTTCGCTTGATTGGAGCCTATGAAATAACCTAAGCTAACTTGAATGCCATGCAATGCAAACTGAACATAAAAAGGGGGTTTATTTTTGAAAACATTAAGTGAATTGAACTGAATGATAAAAATATTTTTGGATTTTAGGGATTTGGGAAATATAATGATGATAATCAGATGACCAAACAATGATAAAGATCCTCTTGAAAGTGTGGTCAGTTTGTCATAGTTCAAAATCAATTGATATAGGAGTGGAAATCACTAAGTTTCAATTGGTAAACCTTAAAGTACTCTTTAAGTCTAGAATCTTAAGTAATAAGACTCCATTCCTCAAGATTTTATTAAGTTCCCTTAGTATGTGTAGAAAGATTTGATTAATGCAATGGGTCAAATGTAATCAAAATCAACTCAATGTTAAAACACAACCGTTCAAGAGTAGAGAGAATGAAAAGGTCACAATTGACATACATGAGACTTCATATATTTAAGCTTAAAAGTTCTATAAAAAATCAATCCACTACACAAATAGAAATCCAGAACCGATTACAACTATAATCAGGTAGTTCAACTACAAATTACAACTTCTAAACCTAGAAATTCATAAACCCGTAGTTGAACTAGGATTAAACTACTCTCCTTCTTAGCTCATTGAACTCCAACCATTGCTACACCTTCAAGAGGAAGAGAAACATCTAGCCACGCATAGAAATACAAAGGATCTCAATTAGGAATGAATCTGAGCTTCCCATGGTAGAGGATTTTAGTGGAAAATGGAAGAAAATTAGGGTTAGATGAGAAAGGGATGAGAGGGAATGAAATGGAGGCTGTGTCTTCAATGAATGATGTCACTCTCCCGAAAATAGGGTTTCTAAATCGGTAATGAAGTGTACTAGGTCGGTTCGTATGAGTGGGTAGGTAAAATTTCCAAAAATGGTTCGGGTCTGGGTTGCTAATTTGAAGAGTTTGCCATGGCAAACCATTCCCGAGAGGTCTTATGGTGGGAGTTCTAGATTTCACCATGGCAAAACCTAGCAGAGATGTTAATGTTGCCTCTTATGTGTTGTGCTTCCTTAGTCTTCACTCTTGGCTTTGCTTCTTGAGTGTCCTGGAATGAAAAGTAATGGTTTAAGAAATCAATCATCTCGAAAATCAACTAAATGCAATTAATGAATAGATATGACAATTTTACCCTCAAATACCACTGATCTCAAAACAAGGGCTCTCAAACTCAAATAAGCACAAATATCATTAAAATGAGCCAAAAAGTGTAATAAAACCCTATAAAATGTCATCAAATAATATAAACAGTTTGAGCTTGATCACCTTCATTCTAAACAATTTGAATTTTGTGGTAACAGTGTTGATTTTGCTCTATTTCACTTCGGTTGTTTCCACATGGGCAATCTCTAGTGCCTCCCGCATTTCCTTTGTAGTTTCCAAACTAGAAACTCAAAAATATTCTTTTTGGCTCAAGGCACAAGTTAGTATATTGATAGCTTTATCATTCAACGCCACCAACCTCTTATCTTCTTTATCGAACTCCCTAGGACTCTTATGAACTTATTGACCATCTATGGTTTTTTTTTGGAATATAGTTGCCATGCTCGATCACGTCCCATAATCCATACTCAGTAGCTTTGATGAAGATCTTCATCCTCATCTTCCAGAAGATGTATTCTCTCTGTTGAAGCCAGGTGGCTTTGATGTTGAACATCCTTCAGGTAGCACACTGTCTCCGAAACCTGCTATAGGATCTCTCTTTAGACTGTTAAATATTTACTGGAGAGACCTACTCTAATACCAAATGTTAATGGCAGTTTCACCTAAGAGGGGGTGAATTGGGTAAGTTATAAAAATTTTAACGTATTGAAACAGTGCTATAAATAAAACAGAGTAGGTTGATTTAGAAAGATTTCACTGCAGAGCAAAGACACAAGATTTATACTGGTTCGATCTCAACTACTTGACCTACGTCTAGTCCTCAAAACACCTCTGAGATTTCCACTATGATCCCAAGATTAAGCGGGCTCTTGGTGCCTCAGTACAATAATTGATTTCTCAATCACTCCTCCTTACTACTCGTAAGGTTATAATCCTTCTCAAGAGTCAACACTCTGAGTTACTCTCAGAAAATGAGTAAAAGGTATATCAAACTCTCCTACAGAGTAAATGAGTAATAAACACTAAAGCTCGGTGAAAACAGAGTATTAAATGCAAACAGTAAATATTTCAACAGTAGGTAGTTCACATATTCAAATACTTTATTCAGTGCCTTTCATGCCTTTTATAGTTGGAGAGGTTTGATTAACCATTAGACTAAAGAGCTTTTAGCTGTTGTAAGTTCAGTTGCATATGTTCGGCAGTTGCAACAGTAGTTCGCCATTAATGTTTTTGACATGGTAGGTTACAGGCTACTAAATGACCGTTGAGTTTGCTTTGTAATCTGTAACTATACTTGAAACAAGTTCTCTTTCAGAAGAAAATTTGTAAAGATAATTGAACAAATGATGATCTTTGATATTTATATAACATTTAGAAGTATAATGAATCAATCATCAGATACTTAAATATAATCTGTACATACTTGATTGAAGTCCTGATCGATAAGTAGTTGATTGAATAAGTTTTTGATTAAATACAGAGAGAACTTTAGTCATGCATGTGAACTTTTATCGATAAGCTTATGGATTAATAGATGATTGAAGAAGTGATCGATAAACAATGAGAAATGAATATAGTGACTTCAAACGAGATATTTCAAGATTAAAGCTTTTAAATTCACCTATGCCTTTGAATCCTTTCAAAGAGAGGGAAGAGACATATTTTAAACCATAAAAATGAAAGAAACCAAAGCAAGAACACTTCTAGGACCAAGATCTAACCTTGAAACCTTGCTAGGATGATCAAAAGTGCTCCCTTTCTCCTTGTTTCCTCTCAAACTCTCTCTTTTTCTCTATTTTTCTCCCTTGCACGAAATGAACATCTGAAAATGGGGAGAGAAGAGCTTGATTAAGGCTTCAAAATATCCCAACCACCTTCTTTAATGATAGTCCAAGTGTCATTACCTTACTAAGTCTTGATTCCTCTCTCTTAATTAACATAATTCCAAATGAAATTATTTACTAAAGTCAAAATCCTCTCCATTCATGGAATGACACTTGGCTAATTCAAATCTTCTCCTTCAAGAGCTTGACACATGGCTTAATAGGATCCCTTGGATTTGCAAGACACCAATCTTGCTTTATCGGTATACTTTAGGCTCTGAGTTTAACTTCTTTTTTATAATTACAGTAACTTCGTCTCTGTAATTATTTTCTGTCAGATCCTTAATTTATTCTCCTCATTATTATCTTTCCAAATTGTCCTCTTTGTCTCAAAATTAATTTCCTAATATTTAAATAAAAAGGAAAATTAATTTCCTTCTCTTTAGGGATTTTTTCACTTTTCACATTTATTTGGAAAAAATCTTGGACACTTGAGGGTTTCCATTTAATTCCATAATTCTTTATAATTCCTTGGGATCTCATAGGAATTTTCTTAGAATTTTATTCCTCTTAAAACATTTATTTGGAATTTTCCAAATAAAATCCCTCAATTAGCCTAAATCATCCTTAAATTCTCTTATAATCTCTCTAAGGGTAATTTGGTCATAAAACCAACTTTATAATTTCATATAACTCTCAAAGGATATTATCCCCATTTTTCCTTAATTTTCCACGGGTCAAAACTATTTTTCCTTATTTACATTTGACCAATTTTCCTTAATTAGTCAATTTCCTATAATTGGCTTGGAAAATTACTGTAATTTTTTCCATCAAAATTCTTTGACTTTTCCTTGTTATTTTTAATCCTCAATAATTTGAGAATATTTCTTATCTCTAATTATCATAATACTGGATGTGACAAAACCCATGTTATTGTAAGAATGGCTGATCACCCAAGAGGGGGTGAATTGGGTGTTAATTAAAATTAAAAACCTTTTCACAATGTAATAAAATTCATAAGAAATTCTGAGTATAAAAATATTGAATCAACATAAGCATAATCATAGTAGTAAAATGGTTTAGTTGAAAATATAAAAAGGTAAGAGAAGAGAAGATGCAAACTGTGATTTATCCTGGTTCGGTCCTCACTGACCTATGTCCAGTCCCCAGGCTCCCTTTGAGATTTTCAATCGACTATCTCCCTCAAGTTTAACACGGGTACTTGAGAACCACTACAACCACAAGTTTGATCCGGGCACTTGTGACGCCACTTACAATTCTTAGACTAACCAGTCTATTCAACAGCAACCTCACACCAAGGTAAATACCCCCCCTTACACACCGTAAGGATATAATCTAATAATGATAATGAAGATTGAATATTTCTTCTCCCAAAGAAGTGATAGATGAATCTTAAGCATGTCTGGGAAACTCTCCTCTCTATCTTACGAATACATAAGTTTTAATCTATGAAGTACAGAGACAGGGAGTTTTCTTTCGGAGCTCTAAATGAGAATATGTTGATTCGGCATTTTAACATTTGATGTTGTAAGCTTAGACACTTCTTCTTTTTCTTGTTTTTAATGCTCTTCTATTTATAGATGATGTTGGGTACTTGACCGTTGAGCATTTTCTTCCCGTTTGGCTTGAAGAATATGACCGTTGAAACTAGCCGTTGGAAGCTTCTGACAAAAGTTGATTCTTCACATCATAAATTCGTTGTGGCTCTTTACCTAAAATAATCTTCCTCAGATCAAGTGATAAGTATCTGATAATCTTAGAAATAATAAGTTGGAAAACATGGAATCAATCATCAAATATTCAGATATTCAGAAAGTATGATGAACTTACTTAATTGATGCCTTGATCGATAATCCTTTGATCGATCATATTATCGATTAATTATATGAAGAAAAGATATAACAGATATATGCAATTATCGAATAGATTATGGATCATATGATGATCGAACATGTGATCGGTAATTGATGAAACATGAATGCAGTAAGCAAAAGTATATTCGGTGAAAACACAGGCTATGTAGGTTAATCGAATAGGTGATCGATCAACAACATAGTGTGAGAGATACTAGAGGAGTGCATGAGATGGGAGCTGCTTCGGTGCACAGTAGGAGAATGGACTCTTTGGAATCAAAAGTAGATTCTTTGGGAAGCAAAGTGACATCTCAATTGTCTTTGATCACTACTGAATTGAAGAATATGAGTGTATATTGCCCATCCGCTTCTATGGACATTACAGTGCCTAGTTGTGAAACATGTGGATCAATCATGCATATTTCTAGTGTTTGTCCAGACCGCTATGAGGAAGTGTCTGCAGTCTTCCAAGGCCATCCAAATCAAAAGTGGGACCCCTACTCTAACACTTACAACAAGGGATGGAAAGCAAACCCTCGATTGGGCTGGAGGAATGATGATAGTAGACCTCCAAACAGATTTCAGAAGAGCGGAGGAGCTGGCCCATCTTCAAACCAATTCTAAAACCAATCTCAAGCCCTAACTATCCCACCTAAGGATGAAACAAATCAACTCCTACAAAATATGATGGCCTTAATGAAGGAAGAAAGGACTGCTAACGCTACTCAGTTCAACTCCTTAGCTTCACTAATTCAACAAGACTCATCCAAGAATGATGCTAGATTTAGTGCTTTGGAAAAGAGGATGGAGCAATAGGAGACTAAATTTGAGAACATCAACTCCTATGTAACTCAGTTGTCTAACAACATGAGTGAGCAACAAGCAAGGAGCAGTGGTGCAATCCCCTCTAACACTGTTATCAATCCTAAGGGCTTGAATGCTATTACCCTTAGGAGTGGGAAGCAAGTGAACTTCAGAGAAGAGGAGGATGAAGTTATAGATGAGGAGATCTTGTGTGATGAGATGCCACAAGCACCTTCAAAGGAGAAGCAGTATGAAATCTCCAAGGAGAAGAGGCTAAAGCTGAAAGAAGCTTCAAAAGAACATGATGGTAAGGGCACAACTGTAGAATCTGAGCCAAGCAATCATGGAACCTCAAGCAAGGAAGGTAAGGAGGTAAACATCAATGAACTACCTTTCCCTAATGCTTATTTGAAAAATGTCAAAATGGGTAAGGAGAGGCAAGATCATGAGTTGCTTGAGACATTTAGGAAGGTAGAAGTGAATATACCCTTGCTTGACCTGATTAAAAAGATTCCTAAGTATGCTAAGGTCTTAAAAGAATTATGTACTCAAAAGAGGAGATTTAAACCTAATGAAAGAGTCCAATTACCCTCTAATGTGTCTGCTTTGTTTAAACCCCAAATTCCTGTAAAGTGTCAAGACCCTGGATCTTTCACTATCCCTTGCACTATAGGAAAGGTTACTATAGGGGGAGCCTTGTTAGATCTAGGTGCAGCTATTAATGTCATGCATAAGTCCGTATACACCTCTCTAGGAGTCAAGACTCTTAAGTCTACGACTGTTGTGCTCCAATTAGCTGATAGGACTATTAGGTATCCTGAGGGCATTATTGAAGACATTTTAGTCCAAGTTAAGGGATTGGTGTTTCCTGCTGATTTTTATGTGCTTGACATGTCTTCTAAACGTGTGAATGATGCTACACTCATCCTTGGTCGACCTTTCTTAAGGACTGCCAATACTATGATTAGCATGAAAGAGGGCACCATAACTATAGAGGTGGGTGATCTTAAAGTTTCTTTTAACATGTATGAAGCAATGAAACATCCTTATAAGGACTATTCACTTTTGGGGGTTAACATGATAGACATTGCTGTTGAGGATGCATGCTCTCAAGTTGAATTGCAAAATGACTCTTTTTATTCTGATATTTACACTGATGAATCTATTGATGAGGATGAATCCATTTCTTCTTTTTCATCTCTTTACTCTACACCTTCTTCTTGCTCATGTGGTGGTGATGTTACATGCCTTGATTATACTGTGTTTAATTGTATGCTTTCCATCCCACATGTATTTTCTGTTTCCTCCCTTGACTCCAAGTTAGACTGTGATTCCTCTATTATTAGTGATAATTCCCTTGGGGAAAGGTTTCCTGTTGTTATTTCAGATATGGAGGAAGAAGTCATGGAGAAGAATCCCTCTAAGGCGATTGCTGTAGATCAACTAGAAGTTGGTTCAACGCTTGGAGAGGAAGCTAACTGCAAGGTTGAGGAACTCTCACTGGTTGAAGAAAGGGGAGTAATCTGTTCTCTCTTGAACTTCATAAATTGATTCCTTCTATTGTGCAACCACCTACACTTGATTTGAAACCCCTACCCCCTACTGTGAAGTATGCTTTTCTAGAGTCTGATGAGCGATTACCTATCATTATAGCTAACTCCCTATCTAAGGTTGAGGAAAAAGACTCCTTACTGTATTGAGAGAGCATAAGAGGGCTATTGGGTGGACTTTAGCGGACATTCTAGGGATTAGCCCAGCCATTTGCACACATAGGATCTTGCTTGGTGAAGGTTCCAAACCAGTGAGACAACCCCAGAGAAGACTAAACTCCCTGATTCTTGATGTGGTTAAGAAGGAAATTACCAAACTTCTAAGTGCTGGGATCATCTATCCCATATCTGATAGTGAGTGGGTTAGTCTGATACATGTAGTACCTAAAAAGAGTGCGGTTACTGTGGTTAGAAATGATAGAGATGAGCTTATTCCTATGAGAGTTCAGAATTCCTGGCGTGTGTGCATAGATTATAGAAAACTCAACGATGCCACACGAAAAGATCATTTCCCTCTTCCTTTCATAGACTAGATGCTTGAGAGACTTGCAAACAAATCTCATTACTGTTTTCTAGATGGTTTCTTTGGGTACTTTCAAGTACCTATTGCACCAGAGGACCAAGATAAAACTACTTTCACATGTCCTTTTGGTACCTTCGCCTATCGTAGGATGCCTTTTGGGTTATGTAATGCTCCAGGGACTTTCCAACGTTGTATGATGGCTATATTCTGTGATTTCTTAGAAGAATGTATGGAAGTCTTTATGGATGATTTTACTGTTTATGGTGGTTCTTTTGATGATTGTCTTGCTAGTCTTGAAAAAGTTTTAAAAAGATGCATTGAAAAGAATTTGATTTTAAACTTCGAAAAGTGTCATTTTATGGTCAATGAAGGGATAGTGCTAGGGCATTTGATTTCTAAAAAGGGAATTGAAGTTGATATAGCTATGATTAAGGTTATATCTTCTTTGCCTTATCCTGCTTGTGTTAAAGATATTAGATCATTTTTGGGTCATGCGGGATTTTATAGGCGGTTTATAAAAGATTTTAGCAAGATTGCTTTACCTCTCTCAAAGCTTTTACAAAAAGATGTGAAATTTGATTTTGATGATTCTTGTAGAGTTGCTTTTGATGATTTAAAGTCTAAACTCATTTCTCCTCCTATTCTTGTTGCACTTAACTGGACTTTGCCATTTGAGATTTCATGTGACGCTTCTAATTTTGCTGTAGGAGCTATGTTAGGCCAGAGGGAGGAGAAGCTCTCAAGAGTCATTGCCTATGCTTCGAAAACATTGGATGCAGCTCAAGTCAACTATACAACAACAGAAAAAGAGCTATTTACAGCTGTTTTCCCTTTAGAGAAGTTTAGACCTTACTTGTTAAACTCTCATGTGACTGTTTTCACTAATCATTCAGCTGTTCGCTATCTTCTCAAGAAACCACAATCTAAGCCAAGATTGATTAGGTGGGCATTACTTCTCTAAGAATTTGATATTGAAATAAAGGATCGAGCAGGGGCAGAGAACCATGTAGCCGATCACTTAAGTAGGCTACCAGATGATACACGGGGAATAGATTCTTCTAAACTCACCTGTGATTCCTTTCCTGATTCAGTATTATGTGCCTTAGCTGTTAAAGAGCCTTGGTATGCGCATCTTGTTAATTATCTTATAACTGGACTCACCCCTCCTTTTATGTCTAAATTTCAGGCATAAAAACTTCAAAGCGAATCGAGACACTACATTTGGGATGCCTGAAAGAGAGCCTTTCTTATCGTTCGCTTAGGGGTTCTCACTCAAAAATTTATCCAAGCTATGCAGTAATGCAAACTTGGGTCGTTTCTCTTTTGGGAGCCTTAGTTAGTTATCTAGGTTAGACTAAATGTTATGCAGAGTAATGAAAAAGGGGGGTTTTTTGGGTTTTTAACATTTAATGAAATGCCAAAACTAAATGCAATTAAATCAAATCTAAGTTACTATGTTTTTTGGATTTTTCTAAGATAGTAGTAATGTAGTGGAAATTAATGATAGGTAATCTCTTGAATATGGCTTTGAAGCAATCATAGTTCAAAATAATTTTGGGAGTAAAAATCACCAAGTTTTCTAAATGAACAACCTTAAAGAACTCTTTAAGTCTAGGATCTTAATCAATGGCACCCACCTCATAAGATCCTATTAAGCTCACTTAGTGTGTGTATTAAGATTAATTAATGCACTTGGTTTAATGCAAGCCTAGATTAACTCAACAATCAAACAATACCATGCAAGAAAGAGAGTATCAAAAGAGTTGCATAGAAACATATATGTAACCACATATATTGAAGCTCAAATTCAACATTAACTAGTCCAATACA
The DNA here is from genome assembly GCF_004799145.2 of Neltuma alba. Lineage (NCBI taxonomy): Eukaryota > Viridiplantae > Streptophyta > Magnoliopsida > Fabales > Fabaceae > Neltuma > Neltuma alba. Next base: position 123,937 of record NW_021633129.1, on the reverse strand, counting down.
CAAGATGATCATCCAGAATTGATTACAACCATAATCAAAATAGTTCAACCCAAATTTACAAATCCTAAGACCTAGAAATTCATAAATAAAGAACTAGAACTTATGGATGAAGCTAACTCCCCTTTGAAGCTCTTGGAACTCATGCTTCTTCCACCATATTCAAGAGTTGAGAAGCTTAGCTCATCATAGCTCTTGAATCAGCTCCAACTAGAGATTGTTCTTCAGCCATGACAGTAGCAGATGGAAGAAATGGAAATGGGGATTAGGGTTTCTGAGGGAGAGATGAGAGAAGAAGATGATAGAAACGTAGGTGGAGGCTGAATAATGAGAGTCTAATCTCATCATACCCAAAATAGGGTTTCTAACCCGAAAATTGCGTGCATGGGTCGGTTTCTGGGGATGGATAGGTCAAAATTTCCTGAAATGGTCGGGTCTGAGATTTGCTGATACGAGAGGTTCGCCGTGACGAAACATGGCAGAGAGCCTTGCTTCAACAGATGATTTTCGCCGCGGCGAAGTCAGATGTGTGCCGCGGCGAACTTAGGCAGAGGATCCTTTCTTGCTTCTTGTGCATTGAGTTCTTCAATTCTGGTCCCAATCTTTAATGTCCTACAATAGAAAGCAACAAATTGAAGTATCAATTGTCCTAGAAATCAATTGAGTCCAATTAATAACCAATTATGACAATTTAATCCTCAAAATGATACTAACTTAAAGTAAGGACTCTTAATCTAAATTAAGCACAATTATCATTAAAAAGGGCCAGAAAATATCACAAAATCATGGACAATGAAATGAAAAGATAATAATATCTTGAGCCCAATCAAATTCCCCCACACTTAGACCTTTGTACTCCTGGACAAAGCTCAAGAATAATTCAAAGTGATACTAGCACAAAGAGAAACACTACCATGCTTAAAGATAAAAGTAGAAGATTAGAAAGAAACTCTCACAGGGTTGACATCAGTAAACAAGGATATGCTAAGAAAATGAGCACAATGGATAATTAACTCAAAAGATTGATCAAGAAAGATCTAACTCACGGATAAGTGTTTCACTCTCAACTCACTTGTTTTAGGGTTATTTCACTCCAAGTCTACTAAATCCAATTTCTATCATAGGCTTGTAATAATTCTACCTCTCCACCACAGGAAGCAAACTTTGTAAATCAAGAGGACTTTTAAGGTTTAGAACTTGAATGAAGGCCAAGTGAAATGAATGGGATGAGAATGAAAATGAAAATGAGTACAAGCATACAAATTATTAAGACAGAATTAATCTAAATAAAAGCAAGGGAAGAAGCTACTTAGTTTTTATTCCATAATTTTATATCTTTATCCCTTCTTTTCTTTACTCTTTTTTTTTTCTTTCTTTCTTTCTTCTTTTTTTTCTTTTTTTTACTACCCCCCTTTTTTTTTCAAATGAAGCAGCTTCTCTTTTTTTTTTTTAACAATAAATTACAAGATAATTGCATGCATGTACTCAAAATGAAGGCTCAAAGGGGTTCACAATGGTGAAATGATTGGGTTTGTGTTTGGGATACGAGGGTTTGAAATTGAATGCCTCTATCATATTTACAAAAATTGATTCATTAAGCTTCGATTAAGAATTAAAACAAGTTCTAGAGAAATATGAAATAAGTAGATTCACTCAATTTAATAACTTTAGGCCCAAAGATCCTTCCAACAAGGTTAAAATCTCAATTAACTAATCTTAAGGGTTAACAACCACATAGTCATGATTTCAAAGCATATCATCATTTACTATCTGTCAAAAACATGAGAATAACTAGCCTAAGTTCATCCCTCATTTAAGAGCATGGAAAATTTTCTAAAAGCACTAGTACAATTTGAACTTTTCTAATAATTTTAAAAGGGATACAGGAGTATAAAGAATCTAAGCCAGGAAAAATTACTAAAAACCAGTTGAAATTGCAAAGAATTAATTATTTGAATAATATTTTTTTTTAAAGAAGGGTGATCGCGCGGCGAACTATTGAGGTTGCCGCGGCGAACTGAGGCAGAGACGAAAACTGTAGAAAGGGATGGCCTTCGCCACGGCGAAACATAAGTTGGCCGCGGTGAAAGTATCCCAAGAGAAAATTAACGTGAAAGAAAAGGGGGCTTCGCTGCGGTGAAGGGTAATGTTGCCACGGTGAAGGGTGGTAGAAACGAAAAATCCTGTGCAATTTCAACTCTTCAGCAACTAAACTCAAAATATTCACAATCCAACCACTTTATAAGTTCAAAAACACCTCACAATCAAATAGATGCATGGATGCAAGAGAAATATTTGCTAGAATGCACAATAAGTCCCTCCCCCACACTTAAACACAACATTGCCCTCAATGTGTGAACAAGTTAAATCAATGACAGGAAACATCAGAAACGAAGTGTAGGGGTGAAAATAAAGCAATGATCATAACAAACCAATGAAAAAGCATCCATGTAAACAAGTTCAATGCTAACTGAGCACAATAAAAGTTCAGAAATATCCAGCCTCAGAACCACAGAACCAGAACAAACGAAAACAACAGAAAACCACAAAACAGAGACTAAAAACTAGAGCTGCTGCCCAGGATCATCTGCTCCGGATCCTGACGGTCCTACACCGGATGTGCCTGCTCCGTCCATACTCATACTGCTCTGTGGCTCCTCTTTCTCAGCCGGTAAGGCAAAGTTCAACCGGTCTGCGATTAATGCATCAATACGATGGTGGTAGCAACGATCTCGGTCATACAATGCATCACGATCCTTTTGCCGCTTAATCTCCCGGAGGAGTGTAACGCGTAACTGGTGAACTTCCTCAGACAGCTCGTCAATGTCATCCGCAAGTGTGTCTAAGGTGACTGGCTGGGAAGGCTCAGGAGCATCTTGGCCTTCCTCGGTTGGCTCAGCAGCTGCCTGGCCTGCACTAACATCGTAAACCGGGTGGATAGGTGGGTGGGGTCTAAGAGTGGGCTGTTTGAGGCGCTCATACCGGAATATAGGTGCAGGTTCGAAATAGCTGTCATTATCAAATGAATGAACTCCGCACTTGCGGAAAATGTCAGAGACAAGGTGGGGAAAGATGATGCTATTGGTGAGTTTTTTGGTGTTGACGGAATCATGGAGGGCGGATTGGATAGTGTTAGCTACATCAAAAGTTTTTCCGGTCATGAGGAGAAAAACAATAAGGGCTTGGCGTTTAGGAAGGTTCTGGAGATGGGAAGTGGGCAAGATGTTATTGCAGACCAGGTGCAGCCACGGCCTCGCCTCAGGCCGAAAATCAGAACGTTTCAAGTACAGCTTAGCAGTGCAGGGACGATGCCAAGTGGCACCATCCCGGCATAGGGTCTGGATAATTTCATCATAAGGATAATTATCTCGATAATGGGAGTAATGGGAATGACGAACCTCAGGAAGCCGGTAATGGTTGGCTATGTTATAAGTAGTGAAGGAATAATTCACAAGGTGGTCACGGAAGGGAATGGATAGCATGCCATGAAGGTGGGCGTAGGTGTAAAAGTGGCAGACGAAGGCATCATTGCCCATTTCTCGTGGGTGAACCAATTCAAGCAATTGGGATTCCCGGAGTCTTTGGACAAAGGGGTGGTCTGATGGTTCAAGGGGAAAGGGTCTCTCCTTAAGGAGGGGGTGCTTGTCGACTAACTTATAGACGTCATCATAAGATACGGCTTCCTCAGAGTTAGAGTCAGACACGGGTGGGTTTGGTTAGGATTTTTAGTGCGAGGCATTTTCCTGTAGCAACAAACAATAAGAACACTAAACACAACACAAACAACCACAACCTAAACAACCCAGAAATAACCAAAATTACAACCTAAACAGTAGCAAATGGTTAGTTAATGATTCATAGGTTTTCAGAGGACCAAAGTTTTCAAAATTAAGCAAAGAGATTAAAGAAAAACACAATGTACTATGAATCATTAGATAACCTACAGGCTACAGAACTACAAACTAACCACAAAAACCCAACCTAACAACAACACAAAGCCAGAATAACTAAGCAAACTAACAACTGAACAAAATAAACTAAAGGAAAGAACAAGGGAAGAAAGAAACATACCAAGAGGGGGAAGAATGACCGCGCGTGCAGCGAAGCAGAGAAGGAGATAGAGGGAACCAAAGATTCGAAGAAGGAGAAGAGAAAGAAGGGGGCGACGGGTTAGAGGAAGATGAACAGGGAGGAGGAAGCTAAGGGTATGGAGACGGAACCGAGGGAGACCGACTGCGGTTAAGGAAAGGGAGAAGTCGAAGAAATAAAGCAGGGGAAGAATGAGAGTCGAATGGGGGGGTCCGACGGTTTTGAGTATTTAGAGTGGGTAAAGGGGGTTTAATGGAGTGGGGGTGCGAAAAGACGAAAATGGGTTGAAGGAAAGAACGGTAGGTGACTCAGAACGGGGGGCAAAATGGTAAAATCACACGGAAAATCAGGGAAAAATGAAACCGCCCAGCGCAGAAACGGCTGGTTCGCCACGGCGAAGAATTGGTTAGCGCGGCGAACAATGCCCGAGGCGAAAAACAAAGGGGAAGAAGGACGATTCGCCGCGGCGACAGTACATGTTCGCCGCTGCGAATACTTCCCGAGACAAACACACAGAAACTGCGACCTTCGCCGCGGTGAAACATCACCGAGAGCAACACAAGAGACAACGAACCACTTCGCCGCGGCGAAGGATAGGGTTTGCCGCGGTGAAGTGTCACAGGAAGCACAGAACAGTACAGTAAACACTTAAACACAGAGAAACACAACCCAAACAACAGATGAAGCTGGATACTTCAAAAACTTTAAAGTGCAACAGAAGAGATCAGAAGGTGCTCAATAAATCCATGATTAAGCAGTATACCACATACAAACTTTCTCAATCAATCTGAATCATATAATCTATTCCAAGACACCAAATCATCAAGCACAAAACAAGATAAGAGAGGATCAAAACTTCCAGGGGGTCTTATTGAATTTAACAAATAACTATACTACTTTCCTACTGAAAAGGGTTTCTCCCCCCACACTCATTCAACACAGCACAAACATAGCAAGATTAATAATTAAGCAAAAACATGTAAATGATGAAGGAAAGAAACGACCAGGGAGCTAAGGAGGCTTTTGTTTCTCATGGTAGAGCTTCAGTTGATGGCCCATTAACTTTAAGCTTTGCTCCAGTTTCCTCATTAAGAGCCCACCATTCCAAATGATGCACCTTTGACTGTCAAGGCCCCATCCCAGCGGGTATTGAACTTTCCTTGCTTAAAAGTGAATCTAGCCTTAAACACACATACCATGTCTCCACCTTGAATCTTCCGTAGGAGCCTTTTATCATGCACGAGTTTTGTCTTCTCTTGTAAAGTCGAGAGCTCTCATAAGCCCTAATCTCAACTCCTCTAACCTTGTTCAGCCTGTAACTTTCTCTCCATCCGAAGATTCCAAATTCATGTTACATTGTTTGACTACCCAATATGCCTCTAATCTCAACTCTCTAACTCTTGCAGCTGTAACTTTCTCTCCATCCCAGAAGATTCCAAATTCATGTTACATTGTTTGACTACCCAATATACCTCTAATCTCAACTCCTCCTCTTGCAGCTGTAACTTTCTCTCCATCCCAGAAGATTCCAAATTCATGTAAAGTTTTGTCTTCTCCTTGTAAAGTCGAGAGCTCTCATAAGCCTCTAATCTCAACTCCTCTAACTCTTGCAGCTGTAACTTTCTCTCCATCCCAGAAGATTCCAAATTCATGTTACATTGTTTGACTACCCAATATGCTTTATGCTCCAACTCTACAGGTAGGTGGCATGCTTTGCCAAAGACTAAGCGATAAGGAGACATTCCAATAGGTGACTTATAAGCAGTTCTATAGGCCCACAATGCTTCCTCTAATCTTAGGCTCCAATCTTTCTTGGATGGTTTGACTATCTTCTCCAGAACTTGTTTTACCTCTCGATTTGAAACTTCAGCTTGGCCATTGTTTGGGGGTGATATGCAGTGGAGACTTTGTGGTGACACCAAATTTAGAAAACAAGTTATCTACTACCTTATTACAAAATGTGTACCTCTATCACTCACCACAGCCCTTGGAATCCCAAACCTACAGAAAATGTTGGACTTAAGAAACTTAGAGACCGCCTGGGCATCATCTTTCCTAGTAGGTACAGCCTCTATCCATTTGGAAACGTAATCAATAGCTAGAAGAATGTATATAAAACCAAAGGACGGAGGAAAGGGACCCATGAAATCAATTCCCCAAACATCAAAAATTTCACAAAACAGTAAAGGTTGTTTGAGCATTTTGTGTCTTTTACCCTAACCCTCCAAAACGTTGACATTTGTCACAGGACCGACAAAAGTCATAAGAATCTTTAAAAAGGGTTGGCCAATAAAAACCAGAATCTAGAATCTTCCTAGATGTTCTCCTTGCACTGAAATGACCACCACAAACCATTGAATGGCAAGCTGCAATGATAGACTCAAACTCTTCACTAGGCACACACTTTCTTATAACTTGGTCACTACATATCCACCATAAGTGAGGGCATCCCAAATGTAGTGTCTCGATTCACTTCTAAGTTTTTGTGCCTGAAATTTAGACATGAAAGGAGGGGTGAGTCCAGTTAAGATAATTAACAATATGCGCATACCAAGGCTCTTTAACACTAGGGCACATAATACTGAATCAGGAAAGGAATCACAAGTGAGTTCAGAAGAGTCTACTCCCCGTGTATCATCCAGTAGCCTACTTAAGTGATCGGCTACATGGTTCTCTGCCCCTGCTCTATCCTTGATTTCAATGTCAAATTCCTAAGAAGTAATGTCCACCTAATCAATCTTGGCTTCGATTGTGGTTTCTTAAGAAGATAGCGAACAGCTGCATGATCAGTGAAAACAGTCACATGAGAGTTTAACAAGTAAGGCCTAAACTTCTCTAAAGCGAAAACAACTGCAAATAGCTCTTTTTCTGTTGTTGTATAGTTGACTTGAGCTGCATCCAGTGTTTTCGAAGCATAGGCAATGACTCTTGAGAGCTTCTCCTCCTCTCTGGCCTAACATAGCTCCTACAGCAAAATTAGAAGCGTCACATGAAATTTCAAAGGGCATGGTCCAGTTAGGTGCAACAAGAATAGGAGGAGAAATGAGTTTAGACTTTAGATATATCAAAAGCAACTCTACAAGAATCATCAAAATCAAATTTCACATCTTTTTGTAAAAGCTTTGAGAGAGGTAAATCAATCTTGCTAAAATCTTTTATAAACCGCCTATAAAATCCCGCATGACCAAAAATGATCTAATATCTTTAACACAAGCAGGATAAGGCAAAGAAGATATAACCTCAATCTTAGCTTTATCAACTTCAATTCCCTTTTAGAAATCAAATGCCCAGCACTATCCCTTCATCCCTTCATGACCATAAAATGACACTTTTCAAAGTTTAAAATCAAATTCTTTTCAATGCATCTTTTTAAAACTTTTTCAAGACTAGCAAGACAATCATCAAAAGAACCACCATAAACAGTAAAATCATCCATAAAGACTTCCATACATTCCTCTAAGAATTCACAGAATATAGCCATCATACAACGTTGGAAAGTCCCTGGAGCATTACATAACCCAAAAGGCATCCTACGATAGGTAAGGTACCAAAGGGCATGTGAAAGTGTTTTATCTTGGTCCTCCGGTGCAATAAGTACTTGAAAGTACCCAGAGAACCATCTAGAAAACAGTAATGAGATTTGCCCGCAAGTCTCTCAAGCTTTGGTCTATGAAAGGAAGAGGGAAATGATCTTTCCGTGTGGCATCATTGAGTTTTCTATAATCTATGCACACAACGCCCAGAATTCGAATCTCTTGTAGGAATACGCTCATCCCTATCATTTCTAAACACCGTCCCCCCTCTTTTATGCACTACATGTATTGACTAACCCACTCACTATCAGATATGGGATAGATGATCCCAGCACTTAGAAGTTTGGTAATTTCCTCTTAACCACATCAAGAATCAGGGGGTTTAGTCTTCTCTGGGGTTGTCTTAACTGATTTTGAACCTTCACTAAGCAAGATTCTATGTGTGGCAATGGCTGGACTATTCCAGAATGTCTGCTAAAGTCCACCTAATAGCCCTCTTATGCTCTCTCAATACAGTAAGGAGTCTTTCTTCCTTCTCTTCCTCAACCTAGACAGGGAGTTAGCTATAATGACAGGTAATCGCTCATCAGACTCTAGAAAAGCATATTTCACCAGTAGGGGTAGGGTTTCAACTCAAGAGTAGGTGGTTGCACAATAAGGGAATCATTTTATGAAGTTCAAGAGAGAAAAGATTACTCCCCTTTCTTCAACCAGTAGAGTTCCTCAACCTTGCAGATAGCTTCCTCTCCAAGCGTTGAACCAACTTCTAGTTGATCTACAGCAACCGCCTTGGAAGATACTTTCTCCATGACTTCTTTCTCCATATCTGAAATAGCAACAGAAAACCTTTCCCCAAGGGAATTATCATTGATAACAGAGGAATCAAAGTCTACTTTGGAGTCAAGGGAGGAAACAAAATGCATGTGGAATGGAAAGCATACAATTAAACACAGTGCAATCGAGGCATGTAACTTTCCACCACATGAGCAAGAAAGGTGTAGAGTAAAGAGATGAAAAAGAAGAAATGGATTCATCCTCATTATTAGATTCATCAGTATAAATATCAGAATAGAAAGAGTCTTTTTCATTCAACTTCAGTGCATGCATCCTCAACAGCAATGTCTATCATGTTAACCCCCAAAAGTGAATAGTTCTCATAAGGATGTTTCATTGCTTCATACATGTTAAAAGAAACTTTATTATCACCCACCTCCATAGTTATGGTGCCCTCTTTCACGCTAATCATGGTATTAGCAATCCTTAAGAAAGGTTGACCAAGGATGAGTGTAGCATCATTCACACGTTCAGAAGACATGTCAAGCACATAAAAATCAGCAGGAAATACCAATCCCTTAACTTGGACTAAAATATCTTCAATAATGCCCTCAGGATACCTAATAGTCCTATCAGCTAGTTGGAGCATAACAGTGGTAGACTTAAGAGTCTTGACTCCTAAAGAGGTTTATACGGACTTAGGCATGACATTAATGGCTGCACCTAGATCTAACAAGGCTCCCCCTATAGTAACCTTTCCTATAGTGCAAGGGATAGTGAAAGATCCAGGGTCTTGACACTTTACAGGAATTTGAGGTTTAAACAAAGCAGACACATTAGAGGGTAATTGGACTCTTTCATTAGGTTTAAATCTCCTCTTTTGAGTACATAATTCTTTTACGACCTTAGCATACTTAGGAATCTTTTTAATCAGGTCAAGCAAGGGTATATTCACTTCTACTTTCCTAAATGTCTCAAGCAACTCATGATCTTGCCTCTCCTTACCCATTTTCACATTTTTCAAATAAGCATTAGGGAAAGGTAGTTCATTGATTGTGCTTGGCTCAGATTTCACAGTTATCCCCTTGCCATCATGTTCTTTTGAGGCTTCTTTCAGCTTTAGCCTCTTCTCCTTAGAGCTTTCAGACTGCTTCTCTTTTAAATGTGCTTGTGGCAGCTCATCACACAAGATCTCCTCATCTATAACTTCATCCTCCTCTTCTCTGAATTTCACTTGCTTCCCACTCCTAAGGTTGATAGCGTTTAAGCCCTTAGGATTGATAACCGTGTTGGAGGGGATTGTACCACTGCTCCTTGCTTGTTGCTCACTCATGTTGTTGGATAACTGAGTCACATAGGAGTTAATGTTTTCAGATTTAGTCTCCCATTGCTCCATTCTCTTTTCCAACGCACTAAATCTAGCATTATTCTTGGATGAGTCTTGTTGAATTAGTAAAGCTAAGGAGTTGAACTGAGTAGCGTTAGCATCCCTTTCTTCCTTCATTAAAGCCATCATATTTTGTAGGAGTTGATTTGTTTCATCCTTAGGTGGGACCGCCAAGGCTTGAGACTGGTTTTGGAACTGGTTTGAAGATGGACTAGCTCCTCCACTCTTCTGAAATCTGTTTAGAGGTCTACTATCATCATTCCTCCAGCCCAATTGAGGGTTTGCTTTCCATCCCTCATTGTAAGTGTTGGAGTAGGGGTCCCACTTTTGATTTAGGCGGCCTTGGAAGACTGCAGACACTTCCTCATAACAGCCCGGACAAACACTAGAAATATGCATGACTGATCCACATGTTTCACAACTAGGTGTTGTAATGTCCATAGGAGCGGATGGGCGATGCACACTCATTCTTCAATTCAGCAGTGATCAAAGACAATTGAGATGTCACTTGGCTTCCCAGAGAATCTACTTTTGATTCCAAAGCGTCCATTCTTCTACTGTACACCGAAGCAGCTCCCATCTCATGTACTCCTCTAGAATCTCTCACTCCATATTGTTGATGATTCAGGGCCATCTTCTTTATCAAATCCCAAGCCTCCTCAGCAGTGGAGTCTATCAAAGATCCTCCTGATGCAGCATCCAACATACCTTTCTCTTGGTTCTTCAACCTATCATAAAAGTACTGCACCAATTGTTCATCCGAGATTTGATGTATGGGCATCTTGAAAGTAGGTCCTAAAATCTATTCCAGTAATCATAGAGAGATTCATTGTAGTCTTGCTTGGCAGAATAAATCTCCTTCCTCATTGATGAAGTACGAGAAGCCAGAAAGTATTTCTCCAAAAATGCCTTCCTTAAGTTCCGCCAACTGTGGTATGCATCAGCTACATGTCTTGGAAGGCTCACGTACCATTCCCTAGCCTTGCCTTCCAAGGATAGATGAAAAACCTTCCATAGCACTTGGTCCAACGATGCTCCCACAGGCTTCATACTTTGACAAATCATGGAAAGAGATTACAGATGGAGGTATGGGTCTTCTCCTGTCAAGCCATGAAATTTTGGAAGAGAGTTAATCAATAAACCTTTAATCTCAAAGTTAACTTCAAAATTTGGACAAGCCACAGTAAAAGGGTCAAAATTTACATCAGAAGTTGTGGCTTCTCTAGTTGTTCTTCTCCTAGGGTTTCCATTATTTTCTCCTACTCTCTCTTGTTCTCCATTCCCTCCATTGCCTCCATTCCTCACTTGGTTGGCATTGGGGTTAGGATGAGGTTGGTTTTGTGGTAATTCAGCCATTATCTCTTGGTCAGTAGGTTCACTCTCACTACTAGATAAGCTAGATTCCACAGAAATATTCTCTTGCTCAATCACCAACTCACTTGTTCCCTCAATTCTTTTCTCTCTTCTTATCTCTCTAAGTCTTCTCTCAATCTCAGGGTTATAGGGCACAAGTTTTGTTTTCTGTGGCATGCAAGATAAAAGTCACAAGAGAAAGAGCAAACAAAACTGACTTGCAGCACACAAAGTCAACTAAAAGCATGCAATGTGATGAATGCAAGTGTATGGTTAAGTATGCAGGTGTATGGATGAGTATGAGTATGTATGGGTGGGTATGAGTGTGTATGCACAGATAAAGAAGCAAAGTGTAAGTTTTAAAATTTCCAGAACGGTTCACTGTGGCGAAATAAGATGTTGGCCGCGACGAAAGTTGGCAGAGGCGACCAGATATCTGCTTGTAGGGAGTTGGCCGCGGCGAAAACAGAGGTTGGCCACGGTGAAAGTATCCCGAGAGAGATCCTTCAGTTTTTCAAAGAGTTGGCCGCGACGAAAGAACAGGTTGGCCACGGCGAAAGTATCCCGAGAGGATTCCCTCAGTAATTCGAACAGTTGGCCGCGACGAAAGGGAATGTTGGCCGCAGCAAAAGTTGACAGAATGCTTATCAGATACTGAACTCCACTAATGCAACGTGAGAGATGCTGAAAATCAAGAAAATCAGTATATTTGTTTGTATTTCCAAAAATTTTGATGCTATGCAAGATGAAAACCTATACTATGAACAAATATGCAACTAAACTACCCTAAATGCTACCCAAAAAGATCAAAACTTCAATTGTCAATCAAATAGCACAAGCTAACCTAGAGAACCAATTTCTTAGCTCCCCAGCAACGGCGCCACTTGAAAGAGAGCCTTTCTTATCATTCGCTTAGGGGTTCTCACTCAAAAATTTATCCAAGCTATGCAGTAATGCAAACTTGGGTCGTTTCTCTTTTAGGAGCCTTAGTTAGTTATCTAGGTTAGACTAAATGTTATGCAAAGTAATGAAAAAGGGGGATTTTTGGGTTTTTAACATTTAATGAAATGCCAAAACTAAATGCAATTAAATCAAATCTAAGTTACTATGTTTTTTGGATTTTTCTAAGATAGTAGTAATGTAGTGGAAATTAATGATAGGTAATCTCTTGATATGGCTTTGAAGCAATCATAGTTCAAAATAATTTTGGGAGTAAAAATCACCAAGTTTTCTAAATGAACAACCTTAAAGAACTCTTTAAGTCTAGGATCTTAATCAATGGCACCCACCTCATAAGATCCTATTAAGCTCACTTAGTGTGTGTATTAAGATTAATTAATGCACTTGGTTTAATGCAAGCCTAGATTAACTCAACAATCAAACAATACCATGCAAGAAAGAGAGTATCAAAAGAGTTGCATAGAAACATATATGTAACCACATATATTGAAGCTCAAATTCAACATTAACTAGTCCAATACACAAGATAATCATCCAGAATTGATTACAACCATAATCAAAATAGTTCAGCCCAAATTTACAAATCCTAAGACCTAGAAATTCATAAATAAAGAACTAGAACTTATGGATGAAGCTAACTCCCCTTTGAAGCTTTTGGAACTCATGCTTCTTCCACCGTATTCAAGAGTTGAGAAGCTTAGCTCATCATAGCTCTTGAATCAGCTCCAACTAGAGATTGTTCTTCAGCCATGACAGTAGCAGATGGAAGAAATGGAAATGGGGATTAGGGTTTCTGAGGGAGAGATGAGAGAAGAAGATGATAGAAACATAGGTGGAGGCTGAATAATGAGAGTCTGATCTCATCATACCCAAAATAGGGTTTCTAACCCGAAAATTGCGTGCATGGGTTGGTTTCTGGGGATGGGTAGGTCAAAATTTCCTGAAATGGTCGGGTCTGAGATTTGCTGATACGAGAGGTTCGCCGCGGCGAAACATGGCAGAGAGCCTTGCTTCAACAGATGATTTTCACCGCGGCGAAGTTAGATGTGTGCCGCGGTGAACTTAGGCAGAGGATCCTTTCTTGCTTCTTGTGCATTGAGTTCTTCAATTCTGGTCCCAATCTTTAATGTCCTACAATAGAAAGCAACAAATTGAAGCATCAATTGTCCTAGAAATCAATTAAGTCCAATTAATAACCAATTATGACAATTTAATCCTCAAAATGACACTAACTTAAAGTAAGGACTCTTAATCTAAATTAAGCACAATTATCATTAAAAAGGGCCAGAAAATATCACAAAATCATGGACAATGAAATGAAAAGATAATAATATCTTGAGCCCAATCAATGCCCCTCATCTATGGCGGATATGTAGTGACCAGGTTATAAGAAAGTGTGTGCCTAGTGAAGAATTTGAGTCTATCATTGCAGCTTGCCATTCCATGGTTTATGGTGGTCATTTCAGTGCAAGGAGAACATCTAGTGTAACATCTAGACTTTTAGGCCTAGAAGTTCCAGAAATAGCCTAAATTAAATAGGTTACCAGATCCCTGTGAGCAGAAGTCCCAAAAATGAAAAAGGAAGGTAAAGCAGTTTCAGGGACTAAACTGCAAAGTAAAAGTTTTCAAGGGCTCGAGTATAATTAAGGTTAGAGGCTCCAGTAAAGTCTCGAAGGCCCAAAAAGAGAAAAGAGACTAGATACAGGCTAAAGGTTAAGCTAGAAGCCTGAAAGAGAAGATTATATGAAGCTAAGTCCAAGAAGGGACTAAACTGTAAATTCAGAAAGTTATGACCAACAGGGGTAAAAATGGAAGAGTACGCAGAGAATTCCAAGAAAATCCTAGAAAATGGGAAATAATATTCTAAGGCTCTTCTATGAAGAGAAAAGATGAAAATGCCCCTGAAGCAGCTTCAACGGAATTTATGAGGTTATTACCGGTAAAAAGTATACCATGTGAGGTAATTATTTGAAATAGCAAGAGACCTCAAAAGTGTATTAATTTATAAAATTAGTCCTGCCAGTAGAGTGGCTTTAAGAAATTAAAGAGCCGGTTCTGCCGATAAAAGGATATTTTAGTAAATGAATTTTATGCAAGGCTTAAAGGAAGTGTTATGGGCTAAGAAAATTCATAGATACTCTCTAAAATTAAAGAGAATTTATGGATCTGACAGAAAATAATTACAGAGGCCAGAGCACATTAATTAGAGAAAAGAAGTTAAACCCGGAGTAAAAGTGCACCGATAAAGTATTAATCAGGGTCTTGCACTTTACTTGGGCCACAAGTCGCCACTTGTCAAGCCTTTAATGGATGGTAATTAAAGCTTTCCAAGTGTCAAGCTACCAATGGAGAGGATCTTGACTTTGGAATTTAATTACATTATGATTTAAGTTAATTAAGAGACAGGATTAAGATTAAGTAGGCTAATGACACTTGGCATAACATTAATGATGGTTGGTGGGATATTTTGTACACATTAATGAGCTCATCTCTCCCCTAAATCAGATGGGAATTTCGTGCAAGGCATGAAGAGAGGGAAAAAGAGAGAGTTTTGAGGGAAAACCAAGAGAAAGGCATCAACTTTGGTCATACAATCAAGGTTCAAGGTGAGTTCTTGGCTCTAGATGTGTTCTTGCCTTGGTTTCTTTCTCTTTTATGGTTGAAAATATGTCTTCTCTCCCTTTTGATGGCTGGTCGAAATGGTTGATGAGTAGGGAAGGGAGTTTGGTTGTTAGATCTTGCTAGAACACCTCAAAGTATGGTAGATCCAAGTGGATCTATGTGAAACTTGGAAGAATTACGTGCTGATTTGATGGCTTTTTCGAATTAGTTACTGCTCAGATCTGGTTCTGAAATTTGGCATGCTTAAAGTACACTCTATGAGCTTTAAATACATGGGTAGAACACTCTATTTGGATATGTGTATGATTTATGGTGATTTTTCAAAGTTAAGGTTTGAAATCTGGAAACAGTGTTGAACTTTTGGGAGATTGTAGAGTTCCGTACAATTCTGGTACTGTTCTGAGTAGAATTGATTCCTGAAACTATTTTTCTGTTAAATTTAACTTAATTAGCTTTCAGTGAGACTTGGAATCACTCAATTTGGAGTTTTCTAGATTTAATTATGAATTTTCAAATTTGAGCAAAAATTCTGGAGATTCTGCATGAACAGTACCCGCGAACCAAAATTTCCAGATTTGATATTCTTGAATCTAAAGCCATCTAAAGTGGTCCTAATTGATAGGAAATAGATCATAAGGATGTAAAATGATAAGATTTATATTAGAAAAGCTAGAAAGAAAACCCTAAGACTAAGAGAAAGGGGTTGAGGTTCAAGAAAGCTAGTCTTGAACTTTATGTAATCTAATGGTCCTAATGGATTGTGTCATCATTATGGTTATGTTTAGGACCTTTGAAACATCCAAGAGGATGTTTAGTGATGTTGACCGAATGCCCACATGGTTGGA
The DNA here is from genome assembly GCF_004799145.2 of Neltuma alba. Taxonomy (NCBI): domain Eukaryota; kingdom Viridiplantae; phylum Streptophyta; class Magnoliopsida; order Fabales; family Fabaceae; genus Neltuma; species Neltuma alba. The sequence continues at coordinate 108,377 of NW_021633129.1, read as the reverse complement.
AAGTCAAGGGAGTCAAAGGAAAAGTAAGAGGAAAGCTTGAAGTGCAAGGTAGTGAACTTACCCTTTATGTGCTTGACATAGTATGCTTATGTGTTGGTTTGTATTATTGTTTGAATGATGTTGTGACATGATGATTGTTGCTGGAAATGCTGTTTTTAATATGTTCCCATGGCCATGCATTTTTATACCAAGCATAAAGCATGATGGCATGTCACTAGTTAACTTAAATTTATGAAAAACTACATACCATACACTAGCATCCATCTTGTGCATGTATGTGGTAGTGTTTGCTACTGAGATTCCCCCGAATCTCACCCCCTCCCTAACCAACCATTTAGGTCAAATCAATGATGGGCACTAAGGGCATGAGAAGCAAGGAGAAGAAGTGGAGAATTATTAATGCTAATGATTGATGTTATTATTCAATGTATAATTCTCCTATATTGTAAGTTATGTTATGAATGCCATCAATTCAATGTATATGCTTAGGATGTTTATGGCATGAATGAAAGTATATGAGTATGAATGAGAAAGATTAAGGCCATGTTAGGTATGCCAAAGAAATAAAAAGAATTAAAATAAAGAGATATTAAGGGATAAAACGTATGTCCTGAAGCAGTTAATTTCAAGCTTCAGTTTGACCTATCATATGAATGAGTTAAGCTACGGAATTTGGTACACTTATAATGCATATCCCAAGCTTTAAAATGAGTGGTAAATCACATCATTTGGATGTGTATACAAAGAGATATGAATTTTCAAAGTTAAGGCGCAGAATCTGGAAAGTCCAGATTTTTACCAAATGAAGAGTAATTTTAATCCAATAAACTGTACATTTCCAGTGAGGATGAGTTTAGTTGAATATTTTTCCCTTAGAGAGCATTGAAAGAGCTTTCCGTAGAATTTTGGAACACCTCCATATGATATTTCTAGAATTAGTTATGATTTTTCAAAGTTGGACCTGTAATCTGAAAACTGGACAGTGAACAGTAATTTTCCGAAAATTAACGTCCAAATTGAAATTTTTAAGCTTAAGACCATCCAAAGTGGTCTGGAATGGTTCTAAATGAATGCTAAGGTATTATATAAGTAAGGTGTGACATCTAGGAAGATTTTGGATTCTGGTTTTTATTGGCCAACCCTTTTTAAAGATTCTTATGACTTTTGTCGGTCCTGTGACAAATGTCAACGTTTTGGAGGGTTAGGTAAAAGACACGAAATGCCTCAACAACCTTTACTGTTTTGTGAAATTTTTGATGTTTGGGGAATTGACTTCATAGGTCCCTTTCCTCCGTCCTTTGGTTTTATATACATTCTTCTAGCTGTTGATTACGTCTCCAAATGGATAGAGGCTGTACCGACTAGAAAAGATGATGCCCAGGCAGTTTCTAAGTTTCTTAAGTGCAACATTTTCTGTAGGTTTGGGATTCCAAGGGCTGTAGTGAGTGATAGAGGTACACATTTTTGTAATAAGGTAGTAGATAACTTGTTTTCTAAATTTGGTGTCACCCACAAAGTCTCCACTGCATATCACTCCCAAACCAATGGCCAAGCTGAAATATCTAATAGGGAAGTGAAGCATATTCTGGAAAAAATGGTCAAACCATCCAAGAAAGATTGGAGCCTAAGATTAGAGGAAGCATTGTGGGCCTATAGAACTGCCTATAAGTCACCAATTAGAATGTCTCCTTATCGCTTAGTCTTTGGCAAAGCATGTCACCTACCAGTAGAATTGGAGCATAAAGCATATTGGGCAGTCAAACAATGTAATATGGACATGGAATCATCTGGGATGGAGAGGAAGTTGCAGCTGCAAGAATTAGAGGAGTTGAGATTGGAGGCTTATGAGAACTCTCAACTTTACAAGGAGAAGACAAAACTTGTGCATGATAAGGGTCTCCTACGGAAGAATTTCAAGGTGGGAGACAAGGTATTGATGTTTAAGGCCAGATTCACGTTTAAGCAAGGAAAGTTCAATACCCGTTGGGATGGGCCTTACATAGTCACAAAGGTGCGTAATTTTGGAATGCTGGAGCTTCTTAATGAGGAAACTGGAGCAAAGCTTAAAGTTAATGTCCATCAACTGAAGCTCTACTATGAGAACCAAAAGCCTCCTTAACTCCCTGCTTGTTTCTTTCCTTCACTCATTTACATGCTTTTGCTTAATTATTGATCTTGCTATGTTTTATGCATTGTATGTTGAATGAGTGTGGGGGAGAAACCCTTTTCAATAGGAAAGTAGTGTAGTTGTTGTTTGAATTCAATAAGACTCCCTGGAAGTTTTGATCTCTATCCTATCTTATTTTGTGCTTGATGATTTGGTGCTTTTAATGAATTATATGATTCAAATTGATTGAGAAAGTTTTTCTGTGGTATACTGCCTAATCATGGACTTGTTGAACACCTTCTGATCTCTTTTGATGCACTTTAAAGTTTTTGAAGTATCCAGCTTCATCTGTTGTTTGGTGTTGTGTTTCTCTAATGTTTGAGTGTTTTCTGTATTGTTCTGTGCTCTCTGTGACACTTCACCATGGCAAACCCTATCCTTCGCCGTGGCGAAGTGGTTCGTTTTCTCTTGTGTTGCTCTCGGTGATACTTCACCGCGGTGAACTTCAGCATTCGCTGCAGCGAAGGTCGCCAGGCTGTGTGTTGCTCTCGGGATATTTTTGCCGCAGCGAAACATCCTTCTTCCCCTTTGTTTTCGTCTCAGGAATGGTTCGTCGCAGTGAACATATTCTTCACTGCAGCAAACCCGCCATCTCAGCATTGATCATCCTCCGTTTCAACCCTATTTTACTTATCAATTTCCCTTTCTGCCCCCATTTTTGAGTTACCCATCCTATTCTCCTGAACCCATTTCAGTTTTTTCCCCTACCCATTCCATTAAACCTCCTTTTATCCCTTCATATTCTTAAAACCGTCGGCCCCCCCACTTACACCGTCGCCCCTCCCTTTTATTCTGAACTCCCTCTTCGTCCTCTCCCATTCTGCAACCGCTAGAGACGCGCTCCCTCTGCCTTCCATCTCTATAACCGTCAGCCCCTCCCTCTCCTTATCCCTCTCTGTCGCCTCCCCCCTCTCTCCTCTTCTCATGGTGTGGTTTCCAATTTCCCGTTCTCTCTCTCTCTTCCTCCACCGTGCACCTGCTTCTCTCCTCCTCTCAGTATGTTTTTCTCTCTTCCTTTGTTCTTTCCTTTAGTTTAATTTTGTTTAGTTGTTCATTAGCTTGTTTGTTATGGTATTGTGTTGTTGGGTTGGGTTATTTTGTTGTTAGATTGTAGTTACGTAGCCTGTAGGTTATCTAATGATTCATAGTACATTGTGTTTTTCTTTAATCTCTTTGCTTAATCCTGAAAGCTTTTGATCCTCTAAAAACCTATGAATCATTATATAACCATTTGCTACTGTCTAGGTTGTAATTTTGGTTTTTTTTCTGGGTTATTTAGGTTATGGTTGTTTGTTCTGTGTTTAGTGTTTCTGTTGTTTGTTGCTACAGGACAATGACTCTCACTAAACGCCCTGAACCCTTACCCACGTCTGACTCTGACTCAGAGGAAGCCTTGTCTTATGACGACCTCTATAAGTTAGTAGACTAGCGCCCCCTCCTTAAAGAGAGACCCTTTCCTCTTGACCCACCAGACAACCCCTTTGTCCAAAACCTCCGGGAATCCCAATTGATCGGATTGGTTTGCCCACGAGAAATGGGCAATGATGCCTTCATCCGCCACTTTTACACCTACGCCCACCTTAATAGCATGTTATCCATCGTGTTCCGTGACCACCGTGTGAATTACTCCTTCACCACAGATAACATATCCCACCACTACCGACTTCTTAAGGTTCGTCATTCCCACTATTCGCATTACATAGATACTTACCCTTTTGATGAGATTGTCTAGACCCTGTGCCGGGATGGTGCCACTTGGCATCGTCCCCGCAATGCTGAGCTTTACTTGAAATGCTCCGATTTCTGGCATGAGACGAGGCCGTGGCTGCACCTGATCTGCAACAACATCTTGCCCACTTCCCATCTCCAGAACGTTCCAAAACGCCAAGCCCTTTACGTTTATCTCCTCATGACCGGAAAAACTTTCAATGTAGCTGAAACTATCCAATCAGCCCTCTACGATTCCGTCAATACCACCAAACTCACCAATAGCATCATTTTTCCCCACCTTATCTCTGACATTTTCCGGACTTGCGGGGTACCTGAATTTGATAATGACAGCTATTTCAAACCTGCACCCCTCTTCTGGTATGAGCGCCTCAAACAGCCTACTATTGCACCCCACCCTCCTATCCATCCGGTTTACGATGTTAGTGTAGGCCAGGCAGCTGCTGAGCCAGCCGAGGAAGGCCACGATGCTCCTGAGCCTTCCCAGCCAGTTACCTTAGATGCACTTGCGGATGACATTAACGAGCTGTCTGAGGATGTTCACCAGTTACGCATTACACTACTCCAGGAGATTAAGCGGCAAAAGGACTGTGATGCATTATATGACCGAGATCGTTGCTACCGCCGCCGTATTGATGCCTTGATCGTGGACCGGTTGAACTTTGCCTTACCAGCTGAGGAAGAGGAGCCACAAAGCAGTATAGGTATGGACGGAGCAGGCACATCGGGTGCAGGACCGTCAGGGTCAGGGGCAGATGATCCTGGGTAGCAGTTTTAGTTTTTAGTCTCTGTGTTTCTGTGTTTTCTTTTGTTTCATTTGTTCTGTTGTTCTGAGGATGGATATTTCTGAACCTTTATTGTGCTCCGTTAGTTTTGAACTTGTTTAGATGGATGCTTTCTCATTGGTTTGTTATGATCTTTGCTTTATTGTCCCCCCAGCACTTCATTTCTGGTATTTGCTGTCATTGATTCACACCTTGAGGACAATGTTGTGTTTAAGTGTGGGGCAGGGACTTATTGTGGATTTTAACAAATAATTCTCATGCATCCATGCATCTATGTGATTTTGAGGTGTTTTTGAACTTATAAATTGGTTGAAGTGTGAATATTTTGAGTTTAGTTGCTGAAGAGTTGAAAATTACTCAGGATTTTTCACTTTCTGCCACACTTCACCGTGGCCAACTTATGTTTCACCGCGGCGAAGGCCGGCCCTTTCTCCAGATTTCGTTTCTGCCACCCTTCGCCGCGGCAACCTCAACAGTTCACTGCGGCGACCCTCCTTCTTTAAAAAAAAATTATTTAAATAATAAATTCTTTGCAATTTCAGCTGGTCTTCAAAAATTTTTCCTGGCTTAGATTCTTTATGCTCCTGCATCCCTTTTTAAAATTGATAGAAAGTTCAAAGTCTACTTGTGCTTTTAGAAAACTTCCCATGCTTTTAAATGAGGGTTGAACTTGGGCTAGTTATTCTCATGTTTTTGACAGATAGTAAATGATGATATGCTTTGAAATTATGACTGTGTGGTTCTTAACCCTTGAGATTGATTAATTGAGATTTTAGCCTTCTTGGAAGGATTTTTGGGCATAAAGTTATTAAATTGAGTGAATCTGCTTATTTCATATTTCTGTAGAACTTGTTTTAATTCTTAATCGGAGCTTAGTGAATCAATTTTTGTAAAAATGATAGAGGCATTTGATTTCAAATCCTCGTTTCCCAAACACAAACCCAATCATTTTACCATTGTAAACCCCTTTGGACCTTCATCTTGAGTACATGCATGCAATTATTTTGTAGTAAAAAAATAAATAAAAAAAAGGGGAAGAAGAAGAAGAAGAAGTTGCTTAAATCGAAAAAAAAAGGAGAGAGAAAAGAAATAGAAAGAAAAAGAAAGAAAGAAAGAAAGGATAAAGATATAAAAATTATAAAATAAAAACTAAGTAGTTTTTTCCCTTGCTTTTATTTAGATTAATTCTGTCTTAATAATTTGTATGCTTGTACTCATTTCCATTTTCATTCTCATTCCATTCATTTCACTTGGCCTTCATTCAAGTTCTAACCCTTAAAAGTCCTCTTGGTTTGCAAAGTTTGCTTCTTGTAGTGGAGAGGTAAAATTATTACAAGCCTATGGTAGGAATTGGATTGAGTAGACTTAGAGTGAAATAACCCTAAAACAAGTGAGTTAAGAGTGAAACACTTATTCGTGAGATAGATCTTTCTTGATCAATCTTTTGAGTTAATTGTCCATTGTGCTCATTTTCTTAGCATATCCTTGTTTTACTAATGTCAAACCCTGTGAGAGTTTCTTACTAATCTTCTGCTTTCATCTTTAAGTATGGTAGTGTTTCTCTTTGTGCTAGTATCTCTTTGAATTATTCTTGAGCTTTATCCAGGAGTACAAAGGTCTAAGTGTGGGGGAATTTGATTGAGCTCAAGTTTTTATTATCTTTTCATTACATTGTCCATGATTTTGTGGTATTTTCTGGCCCTTTTTAATGATAATTGTGCTTAATTTAGATTAAGAGTCCTTACTTTAAGTTAGTGTCTTTTTTAGGATAAAATTGTCATAATTGGTTATTAATTGTATTCAATTGATTTCTAGGACAATTGATACTTCAATTTGTTGCTTTTTATTGTAGGACACTAGAGATTAGGGCTAGAATTGAAGAACTCAAGGCACAAGAAGCAAGAGAGGAGCCTCTGCCTTAGTTCGCCGCAGCGAACGTCGTCCGTCAAGAAGCAAAACTCTCTACCATGTTTCACCACGGCGAACCTATTCTTCACCACAGCGAACCCCTCGTATCAGCAAATTTCAGACCCGACCATTTCAGGAAATTCTGACCTACCCACCCCCAGGAACTAACCCATACATGCAATTTTCGGGTTAGAAACTCTATTTTGGGTATGGTGAGGTCAGACCCTTATTATTCAGCCACCACCTACGTTTTTATCATCATCTTCTCTCATCTCTCCCACAAAAACCCTAATCATCCATTTCCATCTCCTTCACCTTCCATTTTCCTGCATTTCTTCTTCATCCACTTTCATTTCTTTCATCTCTTGACCATTATGGCTGAAGATTTACCTCTGGTTGGAGCTGATTCCAAGGCTATGATGAGCTAAGCTTTTCAACTCTTGAAGATGGTGGAGTAGCATGAGTTTCCAGGCTTCAAAGGGGAGTTTTAGTTTTAATCTTTAGTTTTTAGCTAGGCATTTATGATTTCCTAGGTTTAGGAGTTGTAAATTCTTAGTTAGATGCTTTGATTAATTCTGTAATCAGTGGTTACTGATTAGCTTTTGTAATTTGAATTGATTGATGTTGAACATTGTGCTTAAATATATGTAGTTGCATATATGCTTATTGTAACTCTCATTATTCTCTCCTATCTTGCATGGTTGTGTTTGGGTGCTGAGTTGATTATGTGTTACATTAAGCCAATTGCATGATCATTCCAAATTTACACATTAGGGATGCTAAACAAAGTTTTCATTAATGATTTCATTAATGAAAGCTTTGGACTCATTGAGTTAATGAGGTTCTTATCAAGAAAACCTAATGGATTTTGAAACTCCCAATATTTAAGTGAACTATGATTGCCAACAAAACCATTTTCAAGAGATTTCCTATCAATCACTTCCATTACATCATTATTATCTTAAAAACTCCAAAAACATAGTATTTTAGATTTGTTCTCATTGCATTCAACTTTGGCACATTTCATTAAATCTTAAAAACCCAAAAACCCCTTTTCATTACTTTGCATAGCATTTAGTCTAACTTAGGTAATTAATTAAGGCTCCCAAAAGAGAAACGACCCGAGTTTGCATTATACTGTATAGCTTGGATTTATTTTTGAGTGAGAACCCCAAAGCGAACGATGAAAGGCTCTCTTCAATAAACAACTAAAATTTTAAATTTCTACTTCTACTGGGTACATCCCTTTCACAACTTAAAATAGTCACATGCAAGATAATATCATCACAATTATAGGACATGTGAAAAGTAAAAGAGGATGGAAAGGAATGGCCTAGCCTCAAGAAGGCTATGTGGGCTCTTCATAGAGCTTGAGGAGATGACCATTGCACCAGAACATCTTGCCACTGGCCTCCTCCTTCAACTCTATCATCTCTAAGTCATGTACTTTGACCACAATATAGGGCCCATCCCAGCTTGTCTTGAATTTTCTCTTCTTGAATTTGAACCGGACTTGGTACCTCATTACTTTGTCACCCTCCTTAAACCTCTTCCTTAAGATGTTGGCATTATGAATAAGCTTGTGATTGAGCCCAATTGTTCTATGTTATTTCATATCATTTTAAGGGTTTTTATCATAGGTTTTGGCTCCTTTTAATGATAATTGTGCTTAATTTAGATTAAGAGTCCATACTTTGAGTTAGTGTCCTTTTGAGGCTAAAATTGTCATAATTGATTATTAATTGTATTCAATTGATTTCTAGGACAATTGATGCTTCAAATTGTTGCTTTTTATTGTAGGACACTTGAGAATTAGAGCCAAGATTGAAGACCAAAGCATTACACAACATGAGAGTTTCCAAGAAAATGTTGTGCTATGGCAAAGAGTCTGAAAATGTGCATTAGTGACTATTCTGGAATAGTTCGCCGAGGCAAACTTTTGAGTTCCCTGTGGCAAACTCTCAACATTTCACTAAAATTCTTCTCTGGAATAGTTCATCGTGGCCAACTTTTGAGTTCGCCGCGGCAAACCCTCTCATATCAGTAACGTCAGATTCGAATCCAGAATGGAAAAATAGACCCTCTACTCATATAATCCGACCCAGATTGACCCCTTAAACCCTTAAAAACCCTATTTTCAAAAAAAAAACTCCATTCTATCATCTCCAACACCTCTATTCTCTCATCTTCTTGCCTCTCCACCTCCATCTTCTTCCCCATCCATTTCCTTCATCTTTCCTTTAATCCATCTCATTTCCTTCCACTCCGAGCTGCCATGGCTGATGGATTCACTTCAGTTGGAGCTTTTCTTGAAGCTATGGAGGGCTAGGGTTTATCAACTCTTGAAGATAGTGGAGTAGCATGAGTTTCCAAGCTTCAAAGGGGAGTTTCAGTTTCAATCTTTAGTTTCTACCTATGTATTTATGATTTCCTAGGTCTAGGATTTGTAAATTATTAGTCAGACACTTTGGTTGATTCTGTAATCATTGGTTAATGATTTACATTTGTAGTTTGGATTGGTTGATGTTGAATTTTGTGCTTAAATATATGTGGTCATATATATGCTTCTTTGTAACTCTCATGATTATCTCTTATCTTGCATGGTCATGTTTTGATACTGAGTTGATTGTGGGTTACATTGAGCCAATTGCATGATCATTCTCAAATTACACATTAGGGAAGCTTAACAATGTTTTCATTAATGAAGTTCATTAATTTAAACATTGGACTCAATGAGTTATTGAGGTTGTTATTAAGAAAGCCTAATGGATTTGTGAAACTCCCAATATCTTAAGTGAACTATGATTGCCATCAAAACCATTTTCAAGAGATTTCCTATCATTCATTTCCATTCCATCATTATTATCTTAAAACACCAAATATATAGTATCTTAGGTTTTGTTTTCATTGCATTTAGTTTAGGCACCATTCATTTAAATCTTAAAAACCTAAAACCCCATTTTATTGCATTGCATGACATTTAGTCTAGCTTAGGTAATTAATAAAGGCTCCCAAAAGTGAAACGACCTGAGTTTACACTATACTGCATAGCTTGGATTTATTTTTGATTGATAAGTGAACGACAAAAGGCTCTCGTCAAATGGCGCTGTTGCTGGAGAGCCAAGCAATTGGTTCCTTAGGCTAGTTAATTGTCAACTTTGGTTGATTGGGGTTTTATGAGCCTCTTAGGTTACATTTTTGCATTGTGCATAATAGGTTAATTTAGGTCCATCTGATCACCCTTCCTCATTTGTAGGTGACAATACTCTAATGGGTGATAATTCTTCTCAAAGGCTTGATGCTATACAACAAGAATTGGATCTTCTTTGGGCATACTTTGATCATGAAGAACATAGTGGGACTTATCAAGGATATGTACACCCTATCGTTATCATAACTATAGCCATGAATGGGTGAATGACCCTCCACATTCTTCTTACCATACCTCTTCATTCCATTCACGCCTAAATCAATATCCACCACCAAAACCACATTATGACTTATCACCTTCACCACATGATCCACACTTTGAACACCTTCCATCACATCATCCATATCATGAGCCAAGTATTCCATCACAGGAACCCTACCACCAATATACTTCCTCGTCACCATCATTACATCCATGTTCCACTCCATACCTTGAACCATTCTCACTACATAATCCCTCCTTTGAACCATCTCCTTCGTCAAATAACTGCTACCACCAACCCTCGTCCCAATCCATGCACCAACCCTTTCCTCAATCTCATGAGCATCAATTCAGTGAACTTGACCCATTTTTCACTATTCCTAAGAATGACCAAATATGATTTTTAAAGAAAGCGCATGGTCGCTTGAATTCATACTACCATGGATTACTTGAAGAGGTAGAGATATCTGGAATCTCTAAGGAAACAGAGGAAGAGTTAAAAGAATGTCAAAGTGCATTGGGCAAGTTCTTGAGTGGTATAGCGCAAATTGAATCTGGGATAGGGAAGGATGAATCAAAGTGTCCAAATTCACTCATGCAAGAGGCTGAGATGAAGCAAGAACATCCACAAACTCACAAGGACTCATGCCTTACATCAGGTAATATTGCTCCTCTTCTTGAGGAGATTAACCCTTATGCTATAACTACTATTCCTGTTAAAACTATTGATGATGTGAGTGCTGATGAGGTGGATGAGGAAATCATAGTTGAATCCCCTTAAATGCTTAACAATAAAAATTCTCACTTGAACACTTCTAATAGTAGTTGTTTAGTTGATGATATTGCTAGCACTATCACTGCTTCTTTGTGTGAGAACATGCTTCTCTTTCTAGTACTAGATTAGATGGTGAAACTAATTTTAATTTGAATGAACCTTTATCTTGTTCTTGCAATGCTCACACTATATGCATGGATTGCATTAATAACAAAAATGATATACTTGTTGATTGGTAAAAGTAGAACTTTGGTAAAGTGTGTGCATTACTTTCTAGTACTAAAAGCATTGCAAATATAAAGCATGATATTGATGTGAATTGCTTGGATGATGATCTTGTAGAGAAATGTGAATTTAACCATAGCCTTGAAAATTATCTTTCTAAAAATCCCATTGAGTTAGTAGCTTCTAATAATGTTGAGAAAGGCTTTAAAGTTTCAGTCAATAAAATCATGAATATTAATAAGTCTTTCCAGCAAGTTTTATCTTGTGATTTGCCTCCTGATTTATCTTGCATTGTAAATAATAGTTTGCCTAAATATTTTTGTTCTTTCTTTTCTCCCCCTTTAAACATTACCTCTTGTTACCACTTTTTGTACTCCAACAATTATCAGTTGGATTCTTCAGCTTCCACTTCACATGAGCCTGAGTGTTTTAAAATTTTCAATAGAAATTTAACTCCTACTGATAGGAGTGTTATTGACTTTCTTGGGTGTGATGTTTACTTGGAAGAACTTGCACTTTGGACTAGATACTGCTACTAGTTCAATGTTTCTCTTGCAGAAACCACCACTACCAAGGAAGATCAATAAAGGAGAAGTGAGCACACTGAAGAAATACATGTTTCTCATCCAAGATGATAACTTCTCCTACAAGAGCTTAAAGAGATTCCATTCTAAAGGCTGTCCCTTTCCTTCCTTACCTTTTATCTTTTAATTTATTTAGCTGTCTTGTGAGATAAGTGTAAGGGAGGGACATAACCAGTAGTAAAAGTAGTTTGTTTTCTTTTCTCTTCCTCTTGTTTTTGATTTTGGTTTCTCTTGTTTAGGGTTGCACTTGAGTTTTACATTGGGGACAATGCAAAGTTCAAGTGTGGGGGAGGGATTGATGGTCAGTGATTGTGTTCTGTTTTTCTGTGCTTAATGAAAAATCTGGTTTTCTAAAAATTTTTCAAAATTTTGATTGATTTTTTTTAACTCAATTTGAAGATTTTGAGTCAACATTTTTGAAAATTTTTGCTTCAAGTAACTTACATTTGAATTTGTGTATTCTTGGACTTTGGTAAATGTATATGAACTCGTATTGATACTCATGAGAATTGCTATTTGTTCATAGTTGATTGTTTTGGTTTCATTGGTCACAATTCTTTAAACTTGCTTTTATATTAATCGAGTTAATGTATTGTGATTAATCTGGAGTATAATTAATCTTTGTGCATGAGCATTTGAGATTTAGCCTTGTTGGAAGATTCTTTGAGCCTAATTTTCATTCATAGTGAGTTGCATCCACTTACATCTTCCACTTTCCAGAACTTGTTCCGATTCTTAATCAAGACTTAGTTGCATTAATGTGATGAGCATGATAGAGGCATTCTTTTCTAAACCTTGCATCCCAAACACAAACCCACATGATTTTCTCCATTGCTAACCATTTGAACCTTCATCTTTTCTTAAGTGCCAAGTGATGCATTATACATTCAAGTTTCCAACATTTTTACTATTACATTCATGATGTGTTAAACTTTGTCTTCTTGGGTTTGGAATTGCCAAAAAAAAACAGAGAGCAAAGAAATAGAAAAAGGCAAAGAAATAGAAGAAAATGCTTGAGAAAAGCCAAAGAAAGAAAGATCAAAATAAAATGGTACCAATAGAATAAAATGTTGAAATAAGACAATTCATTGGTGGTTTGAAGAACAAAGTTGTGCTTTAAGAGATTAGAGTAAATAGTAGTTGGAAACTTTTTCTAAAATGCTTAGCGCTTAATCATTCATATTTTTTCACTTCATGTCATTCCATTTAGCTCTTTTCATTCATCATAACCTAAAAAGTCCTCTTGATCATTGCATTCATGCATTAAGAGTGGAGATGTAGGATTTTAACAAGCTTATGGTTAAGTGGTTGATTAAGTGGATTTGAGAGAGAATTACCCCAACTTAGTGAGTAGAGTAAAACAGTTTATATCTTGAGTGTTTTCTCTTTTGCTCATTCCCATTGCATTGATTATACTCTACTTTAATCCCTTCTCATTAACCTAGATCACTATGGATGCTTGTTTGAAGAGTTGGATTAATGGCACTAATGCTTTCTTACTTTAAAGTCATAGAAATTCCCATTTGTATCCATACTATTCTCTTGCTTAAGTTTTGTATTGCCTTTGTCCAGGAGTACAAAGGTTTAAGTGTGGGGGATTTGATTGAACCCAATTGTTCTATATTATTTCATATCATTTTAAGGGTTTTTATCATAGGTTTTGACTCCTTTTAATGATAATTATGCTCAATTTAGATTAAGAGTCCTTACTTTGAGTTAGTGTCCTTTTGAGGGTAAAATTGTCATAATTGGTTATTAATTGTATTCAATTGATTTCTAGGACAATTGATGCTTCAAATTGTTGCTTTTTATTGTAGGACACTTGAGAATTAGAGCCAAGATTGAAGACCAAAGCATTACACAACATGAGAGTTTCCAAGAAAATATTGTGCTGTGGCAAAGAGTCCGAAAATGTGCATCAATGACTATTCTGAAATAGTTCGCCAGGGCAAACTTTTGAGTTTGCCACGGCAAACTCTCAACATTTCACTAAAATTCTTCTCTGGAATAGTTCACCGCAGCCAACTTTTGAGTTCGCCGTGGTAAACCCTCTCGTATCAGTAACGTCAGATTCAGATCCAGAATGGAAAAATAGACCCTCTACTCATATAATCCGACCCAGATTGACCCCTTAAACCCTTAAAAACCCTATTTTAAAGACACTCCATTCTATCATCTCCAACACCTCTATTCTCTCATCTTCTTGCCTCTCCACCTCCATCTTCTTCCCCATCCATTTCCTTCATCTTTCCTTCACTCCATCTCATTTCCTTCCACTCCGAGCTACCATAGCTGATGGATTCACTTCAGTTGGAGCTTTTCTTGAAGCTATGGAGGGATAGGGTTTATAAACTCTTGAAGATGGTGTGTAGTAGCATGAGTTTCCAAGCTTCAAAGGGGAGTTTCATTTTCAATCTTTAGTTTCTACCTATGTATTTATGATTTCCTAGGTTTAGGATTTGTAAATTATTAGTCAGACACTTTGGTTAATTCTGTAATCATTGGTTAATGATTTACATTTGTAGTTTGGATTGGTTGATGCTGAATTTTGTGCTTAAATGTATGTGGTCACATATATGCTTCTTTGTAACTCTCATGATTCTCTCCTATCTTGCATGGTCATGTTTTGATACTGAGTTGATTGTGGGTTACATTGAGCCAATTGCATGATCATTCTCAAATTACACATTAGGGAAGCTTAACAATGTTTTCATTAATGAAGTTCATTGATTTAAACATTGGACTTAATGAGTTATTGAGGTTGTTATTAAGAAAACCTAATGGATTTGTGAAACTCCCAATATCTTAAGTGAACTATGATTGCCATCAAAACCATTTTCAAGAGATTTCCTATCATTCATTTCCATTTCATCATTATTATCTTAAAACACCAAAAATATAGTATCTTAGTTTTGTTTTCATTGCATTTAGTTTAGGCACCATTCATTTAAATCTTAAAAACCTAAAACCCCATTTCATTGCATTGCATGGCATTCAGTCTAGCTTAGGTAATTAATAAAGGCTCCCAAAAGTGAAACGACCTGAGTTTGCACTATACTGCATAGCTTGGATTTATTTTTGATTGAGAACCCCAAGGCAAACGACAAAAGGCTCTTGTCAGCTTGGTCTTCTACTTGTAGATGTGAGAGCTATGGTAGGTGTCCAATCGCATCTCTTCAAGTTCTTGAATTTGAAGAAGTCTATTTAGACCAACTTCCTCAAAATCAGTATTGTAGCTCTTAACCTCCCAATATGACTAATGCTCCAATTCCTACGATATATGACATGACTTCCTATATATGATTCGGTACAGGGACATTCCTATTGGGATTTTATAGGTAGTGTGGTAGGCCCATAGTGCATCATCTAATTTTAAACTTCAGTCTTTGTTGGATAGCTTGACAATACGCCCTAGAATACGCTTAATCTCTTTATTTGACACCTCAGCTAGGCCATTAGCTTGGGGATGGTATGGGGTAGACACTCTATGGGAAACCCTATATTTAGCCAACAAGTTAGTGAGCAACTTGTTGCAAAAATAGGTTCCCTGATCACTAATTAACACCCTGGGTACTCCAAATCTACTGAAGATGTTAGATCTCAGAAACTTGGAAACCGTAGGTGTATCATCTTTACTTGTGGGGATGGCTTCTACCCACTAGAAAGGTAGTCTAGGCTAAGAAGATGTAAGTGTAACCATAAGAAGGTAGAAATGGTCCCATAAAATCTATCCCCCAAGCATCAAAGATCTCATAGAAAAGAATGGGTTGTTGTGGCATTTCATTCCTTCTACTTACCCCCCCCAAATCTTTGGCATTTATTACATGCCTTATAATAGGTAAAAGCATCTTTAAATAGGGTGGGCCAGTAAAAACCTGCATCTAACACTTTCCTAGCTGTTTTTCTAGCACTAAAGTGTCTCTACACAAGGTATCATGGCAAGCTTCCAAAATAGCATAAGCCTTTACTTCAGAAATGCACTGTCTAATTACTTGGTCAGAACATAATCTCCATAAATACAGTAGATCCCAAATATAGTAGGAGGCTTTACTCCTAAGCTTCTGAGTCTAAAAAGTAGTCAAGTGAGAAGGGATTAAACATATAACAAGATAAATCACTGAATGAGCAAACCATGGTTGAGAAATAGACAATGCACATAACGACTGATTAGGGAATGAATTACAATTGCATCAGAATCTAATACTCCCCTAGTCTCTAGTGGTAGTCTACTTAAATGTTCTGCAACATGGTTCACATTACCAACTCTATCCTTTACTTTCACATTAAACTCTTAGAGAAGTAACATCCACCTCAAGAGCCTTGGCTTCAATTGAGGTTTGTGGAAGAGATACTTTACTACTGCATGATCTATATACACAACCATTTTGGAATTTATGAGATAAGGTCTAAATTTGTCAAGTGCAAAGACAATAGCAAATAATTCCTTTTTAGTAGTGGTGTAGTTTCTTTAAGTTGCATCTAGGGTTTTAGAAGCATAGGCAATTACTTTAGAAACAGAACCATCCTTTTGACCCAACATTGCCCCCCAGATTTGAAGCATCACAAGAAATTCCAAAAGGCAATTCCTAATTGTGAGAGGTCAAAATGGGAGGAGTAACTAACCTATTCCTCAATTCATCAAAAGCTAGCTCATATTCGTGATCAAATTGAAAACCAACATGCTTTTACAATAGTTTAGAAAGAGGTAGAGCATATTTACTGAAGTCATTGATGAATCTTTTATAAAACCCTACATGTCCTAAAAAGGATCTCAACTTTTTCAAGTTGGTAGGATAGGGCAAAGAAGAAATCACCTTAATTTTAGCTTTATCTACCTCTATTCCTTTATCAGAAATCAAATATCCTAGCACAATGCCATGATTAGCCATGAAATGGCATTTTTAATAATTCAAAACAAGCTTTTTCTCAATACATCATGGTAGAATTTTGTCAAGGCTTTGTAAATATTCATCAAAACAATTACCATAAGCAGTGAAATCATCTGTGAACTCATCCATGTATTTTTCAATAAACTCAGCAAAAATAGATAACATAGGTTCTGTCACATCCAGTAATATGGAAATTAGGAATAAGAATATTCCTACATATTTAAAGGCAAAAAATGACAAGGAGAAATAGAAGAATTTTGGTGGAAAATAATTATTATAATTTTCCAAGCCAATTATGAAAAGTTTGACTAATTAAGGAAAATTGGTCAAGAATAATTATGAAAAAATAATTCTGAGCCTCAGAAAACTAAGAAAAAATAAGAACAATATTCCTTGAGAATTATATGGGATTATAAAATTAGTTTTATGACCAAATTGCCCTTAGAGAAATTACAAAGGAATTTAAGGGCAATTTAAGCTAGTTTAAGGTCTTTATTTGGAAAATTCCAAATAAATATTTTAAAGAAGAATAAAGTCCCAAGAAAATTTCTATGATATCCCAAGGAATTATAAGAGATTATGGAATTAAAATAAGACCCTCAAGTGTCCAAGATTTTTCCTAATTCCTCTGAAAAGTGGAAAAATACTAAAGAGAAGGAAATTAGTTTTCCATTTTATTTAATTATTGGGAAATTAATTTTGAGACGAAGAGGGCAATTTGGGAAGATAAAAATAAGGAGAATAATTTATGGATCTAACAGAAAATAATTACAGAGGCCAAAGTACTGTAATTATAGAAAAGAAGTTAAACCCGGAGTAAAAGTGCACCGATAAAGCAAAAAGTAGAGTCTTGCACTTTGCTTGGCTCACAAGTTGCCATTTGTCAAGCCTTTAATGGATGGCAATTAAAGCTTTCTAAGTGTCAAGCTACCAATGGAGAGGATCTTGACTTTAGAATTTAATTACATTATGATTTAAGTTAATTAAGAGAGAGGATTAAGACTAATTAGGCTCTTGACACATGACATATCATTAATGATAGTTGGTGGGATATTTTGTGAGCATTAATGAGCTTTTCCTCCCCCATAATCAGACCTCATTTTGTGCTAAAGGGAAAAGAGAGAGAGCAAGAGTGATTTTGTGAAGAGATCAAGCAAAAGCAAGCATATTTGACCTTCCAACTAAGATCCAAACTTGGTAAGTTGTCTTAAGATGTTGCTTGCTTTGTTTTATTGATTTGTATGGTTGGAAAAATCACTTCTTTTCCCTTCTTGTTGCTGGCCAAAATGGGTATAGTGTAGGGAAGGAGGTTTTGTTGTTAAACATAGTTAGAACACTATGATTTAAGATGGTTTCAAGTGGTTTAGTGTTGTTTTGAAAAGTTTTTCATGGTTGAACTTCAAGAGGTTTGGTTCAGCCAAGACCAAAAATGAACCCTAGGATGTGTTTTCCAAAGTTTTGAGGCTTCCATTATGTTCAAAATGAAAAATGGTGTAGGGTAAACCTAAAGAACAAGTGTTGGAAGCCATAGAATCAAAGTTGCAATATTTGGGTTTTGAACCCTAATGGTTCGGCCAAGCTAAAACTGAAGGAAGAAAATTTATTTTGTTAAATCCAAGTAGATATTTGGAATCTACATGAAAAATCATGTAGGGTTGAGTCAAGAGGGAATTTTTAGGGTTTATGGAAACCAACTCTAAAAATTCAAGAACAAAGATGGAAGCTTTAAGGGGTTTAGGAGTTACTTGAGTTATGTTATTGATTTTATGAGGAAAGGTTGATGATTCTTGCTACCCTTTTTGTGGATTTCCATGTTAGGGTTTGGCACTTGTCTAACTAAGAAGGAACAACAAGAAAAACAAAAAACATTGGATCAAGGTAGTGGGATCTAATTAGCCATTAATGTTAACTTTGCATTGTTATTTATGACATGTATGCTTGCTATTATATGGTTGAACTATGATGTTGTGATATGGTTACTCCTTGCATTTGTTGCCATGGCCTTGCATGTTGAGGTTGTCTATTTATAAAAAGATTAGTTCTCCTATGATAGCTAATGTTTAAATGCTTTATAATGATGCATGTTAATGTTTTGGTTGATTGATCTTGCTACTGGGATTTCTTAAAATCTCATCCCCCAAATATAATCTAACATTTTAGGGTCTGAAACTCCTATGAGCAAGCTTCAGATTGGAGGCTAAAGTATGGTGTCTTGCCATAAAATTCGTGGACCCTTTTTGGTTATGTATATATTAAGCTAACAGTGCTGGAAGCACACTGACACTGCCATGTTCACGTGACATTTTGATTATGCTCCCAAACGTGTTTAATCACAAATTTTGGTATGATTATAGATAACGTCCTGATCTTCAATTTGATAACTAATACATTAAAATGGGATAAGTATACGAATTTTAATGATTTTTCAAAGTTAAAGGTCAGAATCTGGGAAAAAGGGTTTTTGGCAAATGGACAGTATTGCATTTCACAAAAACCTGACGCTTTTTCATAAGGAATTGGATCATGAGATTATTTTTCTTGAAAGAGGACTTAAGTAGCTTTAAATAGAAGTTATGAACCACCCCCTTTGGATTTTTGTGGAATAAGTTATGAATTTTTGAAGTTGGGCCAGAAAAATTGGATTTTTACCCGATGAACAGTAAAAATCCGAAATTTAGCGTTTTTAAGGTGAAAATTGAGCCCAAGACCATCCAATGTGCTCTAAAGTGGTTTTAAATGAAACCTAAATGGATATAATAGTAAGGTGTAATAGGTTCTAGATGGATAAATGAAAGCAGTCTTATCTTGGTCTCTAAGGTCTTTAGGGATTTGGAAATACCCGGAGTACCCATCTAGGAAACAGTAGTGACTCTTTCCCTCTAACTGTTTAAGCATTTGATCAATAAAGGGTGGGGAAAAGTGATCCTTATAGCTTCCTATAGTCTATGCAAACTTTCTATGAGTTTTGCACCCTAGTTAGTATGAGTTCATTATTCTCATTCTTGACTACTATGATCCCACTCTTCTTTGGTACAACTTGTACCGGTGATACCTACTCACTATCAGATATAGCATATATGATTCCAGCTCTCAATAGTTTATCAACTTCTTTCCTAATCACATTA
The DNA here is from genome assembly GCF_004799145.2 of Neltuma alba. Lineage (NCBI taxonomy): Eukaryota > Viridiplantae > Streptophyta > Magnoliopsida > Fabales > Fabaceae > Neltuma > Neltuma alba. Next base: position 88,779 of record NW_021633129.1, on the reverse strand, counting down.
GAAATTAGAGGATTCAGCCTCTTTTGGTTTTGTTTAATTGGCTTGGAACCTTTAGTTAACAAAATTCTATGAGTGTAAACAGTAGAGTCAATTCCCTTAATATCATCTAATTACCAACCTAGAGCCTCCCTATTCCTACTAAGTACACTTATCAAAGGACTCTTCACTCTCAGTTAAGGAACTAGAGATAATGACAAGTAATTTACTTTCAGTATCAAGATAAACTACTTGAGATTAAGGGGTAAATCTTTAAGTTCATAAGTTGGGGGTTAGACAATCAAGGAACTAGAGTAGGAATATCAATAAAGTTTGAGAAGCTCCCCTTTGTTGACTCTTGCCAAGTGCACTTGTCAACCTCATTTGGATCCATTACACTCGCCTCAATTCCCTCAGATGTTGCACCAAGCTTAAGTTGGTCTACAACAGCAACAATCTTGGATTGGTTCACCTCTATACCTATATCATTGTTTGAGATTAGATTATTCAAGAATCACAAAGTATAGGGTGTAATTTTAGAGTGTGAATGATTAAGAGTTGAGTCAGAGAGTGTTGGCCCTTTAACCAAAATTTTCAAAACATGAGATGGTGGAGTTATTGAAGTTTGAAGTTTAGTTGTTGCAGAAAGGGGTCCAGCTCGCGACCTCAAGTCATAGAGGCCACCTTCTTAACAGAGTTGGTTCATCGAATTTCACTCTACTAATAGCATTAATCATGTCTTGTACACCTACAAAATTAGCTAAAGGGTCCTTGCCATAAGCAATATCACTTGTGAATAAAGAAATGGAATCAAAACTTGTAGGAAAAGAAAAATCTTGGGAAATAGAAAGCATGTTATCAATTTCTAAAGAATTAATGCATGGCACCTCACTACCATAAGAGCTTGAAAATGAATCAACACAAGAAAGGGAATTAAAATATTCATTATAGGCACTTAAAGATAAGTCTAGCTCAAAGGATTCATGTGATGATTTAGGAGAAGAAGCAATTAATTTAGGTAATCTTATGTTATACCTATCATGCATGTTTAGCTCGTGTTCATCCCTTACTTGCTCAATAGCTAAATTGATAGCATTTAAACCCATGAATGTAGAACTGTCAAAGGGATACCGCATAGCTTCATTCATATTAAAGGTTACAACATGGTCTCCTACTTCCATTGTGATACAGCTATGCTTCATGCTTATGATATCTTGGAAGTTTGGAGGAAAGGCCTCCCCAAAATTAAAGTCCTTTCATTTACAAGTTCATTTGATATGTCCAAAACATAGAAATCAGTAGAGAATACTAGGCCCTTGACTAGAATTAGAATGTCCTCTATCATCCCCTTAGGGTACCTAATAGACCTATCTACTAGTTGGAGTACCATACTAGTATCTTTGAGGCCATTTATCCCTAAGACCAAATAAACCGACCAAGGTATGATGTTTATATTAGCTCCTAGATCTAACAACGCTCCCTTAATATGAACCTTTCCTTTGGTGTAGGGGATGGTATAAGATCCAGGATCTTGGTACTTAATTAGTAGTTTAGCCTTGAATAGGGATGACACATTAGCACTCACCTGAATCCTCTTAAGGGGCCTAAATCTTTGTTTGTCATTACACAATTCTTTTAATGATTTGAAATATTTAGGGTTACCTCTAAAGAATTGAATTATAGGAGCATTAATTTCCAGTCTATTAAACAATGTATAAGCATCAGTAGCAAACTCAGTATCAAACCATTTATTACTAGAAACGTAAGCTTTAAGGAAAGGAAGATTTTTAGTGTATACCTCCTTACCTACAAGCTTAGAGGCTCCTTGTGTACTAGTTTTCGCCTTCTCTTTCTTTTGCTTACCCTTGTAAGTTAAGCTTTCCATATGGTTCTCATTGTCTTGTGCAGCCACATGGGGTACTTCTCCATATACTTGAGTCACCTCCTCTTTTGGGTCTCCTTGTGATCTTTTACTTATCATGAGCTCCTCCTCTTTTAAACTCTGAGATTTATCCAATCTCATTGGACTAAGTGGAGGGCTCTCTACCCCTTGTTCAGATTTATCTTTATCCATCTTTTCACCCAAATTGGACCCTTCTACCACTTCTCAAGGTTATCACATTTAAGGCCTTAGGGTTAATCACCATGTTGGGAGGAATGCTACCCCCACTTTTAGCTTGTATGTCATTGACCACATTTGACAGTTGGGTCAGATGATTGGTGATGTCAGTGCTCTTTAAGGTGAGCTCTTCCAACTTCTTATGCACATCTGAGTTATCTTTTTGCATTCCTTACAATATGGTGGTGGTTATAGAGACAAATTTTTCATCACTCTCCTTCATTCACCCCTCTATGTTTATCATCTGTACAGCCTTGATCTTCAAGAGTTGTGAAGTGTCATCCCCTCTTGGCAGTGTTTGAGATACCATGGTATTTTGTAGAGTTGTCACTACCGCTCTTGAGGGGTCTTGAAAGTTGCTTGAAGAGGCTCGGCATTGTGAAATTGACGACCTTAGAGTTGTCACTACTGGGATTGTAAGTGTTTGAGTAAGGGTCCCTTTTCTGATATTGCCTATCTCTTCTTGGTACATCACATTTACCTCTTCAACTGGCCCAAGGCAATTCGGAGTGGAATGCATCAGGGAATCACAAACCCCACAGGTTGTAGTTACCAAAGCAAGAGACCAAGGCTTGTTTAACAGAGACTTTTAATGGTACTTGCAAGCTTGGACATGTCTTAGGCCAATTTAACTAACAGTGGATCCCTATCAGCTTTGTGGTCTCTTGAATCCCTTAAGCTTACATCTTATCTATTAAGAGCAAAAGTCCTTATTAATTCCCATACAGCCCTTGATTCCGTATTCTCTACGGATCCATTCGCAGCGGCATCCAAGACTTGTGCATCGTATGTCAATAGCCTATTGTAGAAATATTAGACCAAGTGCTCCTTAAGAATTTTATGATTGGGGCACCTAGTTAGCATTTCTTGGAATTTGCTCCAAAAATCTCCTTACAAGTGGCTAAAATCTTTGTGGAGGGGAAGTACTTATCTAAAAATGCTTTCTTCAAACTAGTCCATGATTCATATGCATTGTCCACATGGAGCGGCAGATTAATGTACCACTCTTTAGCTTTGCCCTCCAGGGATAAGTGAAATACCTTCCATATAATGTCATCGACACTTGCCCCAACTGGGTTCATAGACATGCATTGTATATAAAGAGTCTGGAAGTACAGGTATGGATTCTCACCTATGAGGCCTTAAGATTTAGGTAGTGAGTAAATTAATTGACCCTTAATTTCAAAATCTGCATTAAAAGTAGAAAAAGCACTAGACAAAGGATCAAGATTTCTATCAAATTGAGTTAACTCCTAAATAGTTTTACCCCTAGGTTGTCCATTAATCTGATTCTGGCCATTGTTCTCTACTTGATCATCATTACCACTATTATTAGGTCTATTATGATTGTCCTTCACATTCCCACCATTAGCACTATTAGGAGGTCCTTCAGCCATGATTTCCTCTTCTACCTCCTCACTCTCACTGGATAAATGGGATTGGTCTTGTAAAGTAAGTGGGCTACGAGGTGCTGTATCTCTACCTCTCTGGCCTCTATGTACTCTAGGCATGTACAACACTTAAGATTCAAGCACAAATAGAGTTTAAGAAAGAGGTAGTGTCAATACTCTGGCATTTTCCAAGTGTATAAGTCAAAATTGAGGCAAACTCAATGATTTCAAATAATGCTTAGTGAGTTTGAGATGTATGAAGTGCTATATACTCTCAAAGTATGTGTAGAAAGAAAAACTATGTAAAAAGAATAGGTCTGGACACTTAAATAAATTTTAATAAAAAGCCAACTCAAGTCGCGACTTGAGTACACAGAAAGCAATCCTGAACTAAAGAAGAAGTGAGGTCATGACTTGGCAAAAGTCAAGTCGTAACTTGGAGACTAAGGTCGTGATAAGACACAAGTAAGGTCACAACTTCAAAAAGTGAGGTCACAACATAAACTGAAATGGCGACTTCAAGTCACAAAGAGCTGTTTTCACAAAAGCTTTAAAAAATTCAATATGTTTTTTAACCAAATGCTTTGTAAACTATTCACAAAATTCAAAACCTTTAAGCAAGTGGCTAAATACTCATGATCAAGTTAAAACAAATGTAAAATGATATGCAAGAGTGCAAATGAAAAAGTATAGAAAAACAATATCTTTCTTTCCATTTCTCAAAAATTTTGTGCTATGAAATGCAAAATCAAACTTTAAAAACTAAAAATCAATAAGAATCAACCCAAATCACAATAGTATTATTAGGGAACTAACTCCCTAGCAACGACGCTATTGATTGGACTAGGTTGTCACCTTCCGGGTTGTTAAGAAAGTGATTGCACCAGATAATACAGTATAGGGTATAACCAGTTGTTCTTCTCGAGGAGCGTCTTATTGGTAATCCTAGTCTAGATTGGTTATCAAAAATGTAACATCCCAAATTTTGGCTCATAGATACAAGTAATAGCACAAGGAAAGGATGATTATTAAGTCTAATGCAACGAAAGTCCCAGAGATCCCTCAGAAGAAAAAAGAGATTTTCCAAGGGCAAATGTGTAAAACAATAGTGTTCGGGGACTAAAGAATGACGAACTGGAAACAACTAAGGGCCAAAGGTTATGCCAAAAACTTGCAAGAGATGGTTCCGAAGGTTAGGCCTAAGGAGGGGCTAAATTGCAACGAAAAGATTCCTAGGCCAAGTAGGGACCTAATTGTGAATAATAAAAATTCTGGTTGATCAATGTTCGAAGTTATCGAAAATGGCCCAAATGTTTCAGAAAAATTCCAAAAAAATGGGAATAGGATCCCAGAGTCAATATAAGGCTAGAAATGACGGAAATGCCCTAAAGTCATTTCAGGTTTTTGAGCAATTTGAGATAGTAACTCAAATTGAATTATTTAAGGTACGAGACGGCCTCAAATAATCAGGAAAAACTGGGGAACAGTAGTTGAGGAATTTACACAGATTGTAAAATTAATTCCAGCCCCAGAAACTGTCAAGGTTAGCTTTAATTGAATTTAAAGCCTATTTATACCCTATCAAGGGAAAGTCAAATTTCCTGTCTATGGTTTGACTTTGGACCCGAGAAAAATTAGAGGAATACCCTGTGATAAAAGGGAAAGAATGAAACCCAGAGACAGATCAACAGAGTTACGAACTGATAGGAAAGAATTCGGCAAAATCGACTCCGATTGAATATTAATTATTAATATTTTGGGGAAATGAGAAAGAAGTATGATTCCCCTATAAATGTTATTAGAAGAGTATGGGAATGTATTTTGAAGATGAAAAATGTGCTAAACCATGTCCCAGAGGTATCGGGTAAGTCAGGACCCGAGAAAGTACCTATTATGATGTAAACCGGTAAGATAGGTGGAGGAATATTTTTGGATGAATTTATGCACGAATTTTGTATGATTTTCCTCCCTATCATATTGCCATAGGGGCATGAGGATATGTGTGGAAATGTGTAAAAAGATTAAGGACATATTAGGATTAAAGAAAGGATTTTAAGTAAGGTGGTTAAGAAGTTTAATCAAGGTAATTAAGAAAGTTAACCATGGTTAAGTTAATTAACCATGATGACATAAGCCTAAGATATTTAACAAGATTTCTTGATGAAGAAGCGAAGATCAAGGGCTAGGATTAATTTGAAAATCAAGGGCCAAGATCTAATCTTGCAAAATAAGATCAATGGTTAAGATTTCTCCTAACTCCCTATATATATCCCTTCCCCCACAAGCTTGATATTTTCGTCCACCATAAGAGATAGGAGAGGGAAAACTGAAATGGAGAGAGGAAGAAGAAGAAGAGGAAGAACTCATGATCCTAAGGCCATCCAAGCTTCAAATCAAGGTATGTTCATGGATTTTGATCTAGTTTCTACCTCCCTTGGTATTTTTGAGCTTAGATGTTGGTTTGGTTGGGTTTTTCATGGTTGAAACCTAGGGGGGAGGTGCTGCACGAAATTGTTCAGAATGGGAGAAGATGAAATTAAAGTCATAAACATGTTTAAAGGCTTGAAAACAACAAGAATCAATTGGTTTGATATTGATTCTTCAAGAAATCCAACTTCCCCTTTCATTTGTGTATGATTCTGCCATGGCTGGTTCTTTATGTTGGGTCTAGAATTTGATGATCTTGATGCTTCCAATGAGTTTAAATGATGATTTTGTGTAGGGATATATGTAGGAAACATGTTTGGAAGCATTAGAATTGAAAATGGAAATTTTGGACCTAAGGCACCTATGTTTCGGCCAAACCAGAACAAGGGGGAAGGAGTTGGATTTTGATTGTTTTGAACTTGGAAATGGATTCTACATGCAAAATTATGTGGAAATAGCATGTGGAATTAATTTTAGAATGATTGGAAATAAATCTCAAAAGTTAGAAACAAAGTGTGATCAAGTAAGAGCCGAGTGTGGAATAGGTTGATAACTTGGTCCTAATTGATGTTTCGCGTAATGTGTTGATGTGTTTTGGACCTTGGAACATCCAAGGGGATGTCTTGTTTATGTCAACCGAAGGCTCAAACACTTGGAAGGTTAGGGGAAGCAAACAGGAAGCAAGAGGGAAGCTATGTTACAAGGTAGTGAACTTACCTATTTTGTGTGCTTGATATGTATGCTTGCATGATGTTATTATGTTGCCATGATGTGACTAAGTTATGATGAAATGTTGCAAAGTTATGTTTGCAAGTTTATGTTATGTTTTGCCTTGGCAATATGTTATGAAAGCATGAAATGCTTTAGCTTACTTTCCATGGCCTTCCTATGATGATGTTATGATAACATGTCGTGCATTTGCATTATGTCTTGCATGCTTATGGGTAGTGTTTGCTACTGAGATTCTCCTGAATCTCACCCTCCCTTAACAACCCCTAATAGGTATAAAGGGCATGGAGGAAAAGTCAAGGATGAGGAATGCAGGATTGATGGAAGAAGTCAAGAACATGTTATGGTCTTATAACATGTTAAGTTATGTAACATAGTTTATCAATTTATGTTTGATATGCCATGTATGTGGAATGATGATATTAAATGTTCATGATATGTAAAATGGTATGAGGTTATGTATGGAGATATTATGTGGATTTATAGCATGACAAGAGGTGGAGAAATAAATTGTTTATAAAGATTGAATTAAGTTGAAGGGATAGAATGTCCCTAAATGAGTCACGAATTGGTGCCAATGATGAGGCAGATCAAATGAATGAATTTAGTCATGAAATTTGGTGACTATATAGGACACATCCTAAGCTTCAAAACAAGTGGTAAATCACAAAAAATGGATGTGTATACTAAGAGATATGGCTGTTCAAAGTCAAGACAGGATTTCTGGAAAGTACTGTTTCGACCGCTTGAACAGTAATATTTAACGAATAAACTGTACTAATTGGCAAGGTTTGAGCCCTGAAAGTTATTTTTCTCTTGTAGAAGATTGAAAGAGCTTTAAGTGAAAATTGGAATCGCTCCGTTCTGATTTTTGTAGAATTAGTTATGATTTTTCAAAGTTGGACCTGAAATCTGGAGTTTAAACAGTGAAAAGTAACCCGAGTAATTATGTTGAAAATTTTAATCCATGGGCTTGTACTTTGATCTGCTTGAACCATAATGCTTACAAATGCGTACTATAAGGGGTTAAAGGTAGGATGTTTCAAAAAACATTATAAATTTGGGTAAGTAAAAGTGGGTTTGGATTATAAAACAATGGTGCAAAATAGACAAAATGCAAAGCAATAGATCTTTTTGGTCTTTTAAAATAAATGAAGGAATGATTTGGATTTAGTGGGCAAGTAATGAAATAGACTCTTGATGATGAAGTTTTCACTATCCTTGCTCTTAAATTGATATGGGAGTTTAGAAATCTCTAATTCTAAAAAAAAAAACCTCAAGTAATCACTTAGGTATAGTGTTTTAATTAATAAAAACTCTTTAATCAAAGTTAATTAACACATCTTAAAACATTGTTAAGAGCCACTTAGAGTGTAAATGAATGAATGATGCAAATGCCCTTAGATTGCCAATCAACAACCATAGAATACCAAGTAAACAAATTAATTATCAGATATCACGAACAATCAAATTAAAGAGCACCCAGGTCATGACCTGATAAGTCCAAGTCACGACCTAGAGACACAGAAACACCCCAGTCTTGTGTTTTAACTCTTATGAATTTGTGGTTCCGTTCATGCTCCATCTTGGGTCTTAAATCCTCCTCCAGATGCCTGAAAACAACAGCAAAAAGCTTTGTAAAGATTAAGCTAATTCAAGATAAAGGCAATTTCAGTTTGGACGAGATAAATGACCTTTTCTACCCTTAAACAACAAAATACAACACATAAATCGATAAAATCAAAAGGACATAAATGCATGTATAATGCAGATAAAAAGTATTACAAAACATCAGGAACCACCTAAGAAAACCATGTAAATAATCGGCTTAATCAATATCTCAATAGAGGGATTGCTTAAGTTTAAAGGAAGAATATATGTTTGTTCTGTCAATAATCTTCATGAACAAATCTTGAATGAGGCACATAACAATAAATACATGATTCACCTAGGTATGACTAAAATGTATCGTGATGTTAAGAGATTATTTGGTGGCCCAGTATAAAGAGAGATATTACCCAGTACATATCAAAGTACCTCACATGCTAGAAAGTTAGGACAGAACATCATAAGCTATTAAGATCCCTACCTCGATGTCCCTAAGTGAAAATAGGATAGTATTTTCATGGATTTTATAGTAGGATTGCCTTGTACATTATCAAGATACGACGTAATTTGGGTTATTATAGATCGTTTAGTGAAATTTACCCATTTCTTGGGTATGAAAGTAAAGTACTCACTAGAGAAGTTGGAAAGGCTATGCATTAAGGAAATCATATGCCTACATGTAGTACTAAAAAATATTGTATCCGATCGAGACCCACGATTTATATCTCAACTTTGGAAGGATATGCAAGAGACAATGGGTATGACCTCAAGATTTAGTATAGCATATCATTCGTAGACTTATAGGCAGACAGAATGAACCATCTAGACATTGGAAGACATGTTGAGAGCCTGTCTCAAATTTTAAAGGAAACTAGGATGAATACTTACCATTAGCAGAATTTGCCTACAACAAAAGCTATCATTCCAGTATACAGATGGCTCCATATGAAGCCTTATATGGTAAGAAGTGTCGATCACCACTATGTTGGACCGAACTAAGTGAAAGAAAAGCTTATGGTCTCGAAATAGTGGATCAAACCTCGAAACAGATAAATATAATTAGACAAAGGTTGTTAACGGCACAAAGCAGACAAAAAAGTTACGTGAATGTAAGAAAGAAACCATTAGAATTTGCTATTGGAGATCATGTATTCTTGAAAGTATCCCCAACTACAAGTGCAGGTTGAACTCTCAAGGTGAAAAAGTTGACACTGATGTATATTGGACCCTTCCAAATTTTGTTGAAAGTTTGGCCGGTAGCATATAGACTGGCTTTACCCTTAATCTTACTCAATTGCATGATGTCTTCCATATTTTCCAATTGAAAAAGTATCATCCAAATCCTGCCCATGTCATAGAATACAACAATATTGTACTATGAGATAACTTATCCTTTGAAGTACGACCAATGCAGATCATGGACCGAAAGATAAAACAACTAAGGAATAAGATGAATTTGCTAGTGAAAGTGATCTAGAAGAATACGATATAGCAAAAGGCGACATGGGAAAAGGAAAACAAGTTCAAAGACAAGTATCCATAATTATTTCAATAAGGTACATTTTTAAATTTCGAGGACGAAATGTATTTTAAGGGGGAGTAAATACCACATCCTGTTAATTTTAACCCTAAGAATAAGGAATATAAAATAGACAATGGGTTAAGCAGGGTAGCCAATAAATAGATGGCACAACTTTTAAACTAAAATCAGATTAAGACCTAGCTGTCATTTCTGACATATTCGGTCAATATTGCACAGAGTAAGAATGTAGACTTGAAGTTCTAGAAAATTTCCAAAAAATCATGAAAAATAGAAAAAAGGGTGTAGAATCGTGTTTAAGGCCTGAAAGATGAAAATAACATGAAAATAATTTTTTTAGAATTTTTTATATTTTCTTAGAAGTTTAGCTAATTAAAGGAAAATTGCACAAATTATATTATTTAAAATATATAGGGGCCTCAATAATTCATGAACAAATTAGGAAACTTATTTGAATGGTTATTATGAATTTTAAAATTGTTCCTAACCTCTAGCAGATGTAAAGGTTAGCTTTAAATTATAAAAGCTAGAAATTATATTGGTAAAGGGCTACTTTCAGAAAAAGTTCAATTTTATGAGTTATAGGCCAAAATAAAATCTAAGAATATTTGGGAAATATTTTCTCATCAAAAGAAAGTTATTAGCACAAGTAAATAAATTTTTGGGGATAATGAATTTAATAGGATCTGAGAAAAATTTTATTGATTACATGAAATCATATAGTGTTATAGCCATAAGCTTAGTGGGGCCCAATATTCCCCTATTTTTTTGACTCAAATGGCACCATATATGGAGGGTAAGGACCTAGATGGAATAATACAATTTGTTGAAGGATAGAATTGGAAGATTAGAGTTTTGAATAAAATATGTAGATTTGTACACATGGGAGCTTATGTGTCCCACGAGGTAGCACCTTTATTTAATAAGGGGACACCTAAGAGGGACAAATAGCACCTTGATAAGGAAGAGGAGAAGAGATGGGCCAATTGTCCAACGGTAAAAATCAATGGTTAAAATAGTTACTATATAGAAAGTATGAAACAAGTATTATATATACCATTTCCTCTCCTCACCAATCACATTTTTTGGCCAACTTGAGAGCTTGAGGAGCTAAAGGTTTTCAGCCAAGTGGAGAAGAGAAGGAGGAGAGAAAAATCAAGGTGAAATCAAGTGTTTTCAAGTCACTAATCAAGGTAACAGCTTGGTTATTCTATCTACTGTTTGATTCTCTTTAGATTGATGGTTTTAAACTTGGTTTGGTTAGAGTTTAATGGTTGGAAACTCCAAGGTTAATACTTTACCAATGATCTCTTGATGACTTATGATTGATATTAAGTTGTTATATGGATTAAAGGATAGGAAATTATTGTTAGATAGTGATTAAACCTTGTTGTTTGAAAGATATCAAATTATGTATGTATGGGATGCTATTCGGCCAAGGGAAGAATGTTGCCCTAGGGTCTTATTTTTGTTTTTTGATGCTTCTAATAGATTTAGAAGGTGATTTTGTGTAAGGATATGTGATGAACATGCATTTGGAAGCATTGAAATTGGAAATGGAATTTTTAGAACTTTAGGGAAACCATTCAGCCAACTTGAAAAAGGAGGGAAGGAGCTAGAGTTAGATTTTGATAAATCCAAGTTCAAAAATAGATTCTACAGGAAAAATTGTATAGGAAAAGCCTGTAGGAATTATGGAAAGAATAATGGTACCAAAACACTAAATTAAAGGTTTTTAGGGTAGGGTTTTAGAATGGATTGTACAGTGGATGGTATTATTGATTTAGAATACAATTATTCTTGTTATTTGATAGGTCATATTTTTTTAGCAAGAGAAGCTCAAAAACCAAGAGAGAAAGCTGCATAATCTAAGGATAGAAGAGGTAGCACAGAATTTACAATTTTAATGTTATTTTACTTGGTTGTTACTTTGTATAATTCCTTGAAAATGTGCCATGTTGTGATTAAACTTGTTTGATGATAATGTGTTTGATTGGTTGCTTTGTATTCCTTGGAAAAATTCACTCGAGTATTGATTTTGGAATGATTTAATATGATCTTACATGGCATGAAAGGTAATGGATGCTTTGTGAACTTTTTTGCAACTTACCTTGCTTGATTAACATTATGATTGTAATTCTTTGCTACTGAAATTTTTATGAAATTTGATTCCTCTCTATATCCAAACAACACTAATAGGGGCTATAAGTGATATTAGCAAAGTCAAGGAGATGGTTACATCATGAAGAATATTTTGATGAAATTATAATGAATTTTATACATAAATGTTGTAACATTTATGAAGTGATGTTTGCTTAACCATTGAGGTTTGTAACCTATGTAAATACACTTATTATATGTTGTGAATTATGGTTCAATTATGTTTGAGTGGTTAAAGATGAGTTATGGCATGTTAAACACAAAAGGGTTAAAAGTTGATCTAAATTGAGTCAAAGTTTGACCACACAAGATTTTAAGCAAATGAAGGAGTTTGATCTTAAAATTTGGCATATCAATAGATCATACTTCTAGCTTTAAAATGAGTGGTAATTCACAAAATTTGGAGTTTTGCATAAGAAGTTATGTCTTTTTAAAGTTAAGTATAAATTCTAAAAAAAAATGAAAAAGTTACCAAATGAACAGTGTATTTTGATGATATAATTGAGTGCACATGAGCTAAGATCACACTCTAGAATATATTTCCTTTCAAGTTCTCATTGAACACTTCAAGTAGGACTTAGAACCACATCATTTCAGTTTTTTTAAAATTAGTTATAAATTTTCAAAATTTGGTCAAAACTAGGGTTACAATAAATAGTACATGAGAAAAGAAATTTAAAAATTCAAAATTTTCCAACTTATTAACTTATTAAATAGTTCCAATTGCTCCCACTTAGTATAAAATTAGATGATCAATTAAGATGTTACAATAGCCATCGTCTAAGTAGCTTATAGCCAATAGATGAGATTGGGTGCATTCAGTGGCATCGGACATTTCTGTGACGTGATGGGCAACCTCTATTCAAATGCTTGCACCAAAGGTGGGGTTTTACACTATATTGTTTTTTAATTGCATTATTATACTATGGAATTAGCATTTCCTAGAAGTAGGACTAAGTTGTTTAAATATATGATGATTCAACATATGGGGAGACTGTTCTTTAGTGCCTATTGAATAGTAGCACTGTACTATGTCATAGTTTGTATTCGTTTCTAATGACACTTCAGTGACTATAGTGGAAAAATAAGAATTAATCTCTTATCTAACTAAATTAAATTAAATTAAATTATATGCTTGTTTGTGTACAGTGCAATAATTCATGCATCCATAAGAAATTATTTATTCTTATTTCGACTGACTAAATGATCCGCAAGCTTTTCTTAGCCCTTAGAGGTTATCAAAATTTTATCCAAGGATTGCACTATAGAGTGCAACCCCAGGTCATTTCACTTAAACGGAGCCTTAATGAAATGGACCTAAGCTAACTTAAATACCATGCAATGCAAACTAAACAGGAAAAGAGGGGGTTTTGGTTTTTGAAAACATTAAGTGAATTAAGTTAAATGTTAAAGAATATTTTTTTGGATTTTAGGGATATGAAAAACAGAATGACAAAAGACAAGTGAATAAACAATGATAGAATCCTCTTGAAAGTGTGCTCTGGCTATCATAGTTCAAAATTGATTGATTTGGGAGTAGAAATCACTAAGTTTCAAAATGATTAACACTTTAAGTCTAAGATCTTAATCAATGGGACTTCGTTTCTCAAGATTCTGTGAAGTGCTCTTCGTGTGTGTAGAAGGATTGGTCAATGCAACAGGTCAAATGCAATCAGAATCAACTCAATAGCAAACACAATCATGCAAGAATAGAGAGAATTAAAAGATTACAAGTAGACATATATGTAACTACATATATTTAAGCTCAGAGTTCTACAATAACCAATCCACTACACAAAATCAATATCCAAAACTAATTACAATTGTAATCAAATAGCTCAACTATAAATTAGAAACATTAGACCTATGAATTCATAAATTCATAGCTAAACTAAGGATTAAACTACTCCCCTTCTTAGCTCATTGAACTCCAGCCATTGCTACACCTTCAAGAGGAAGAAAAACACCTAGCCACACATAGCACTCTGAAGCTTTACAACTGGGAATGAGTGTGAGCCACCTATGGTGGAAGTTTGACAGTAGAAATAGAAGAAACTAGGGCTAGATGAGAGGAGGATGAGGGAGGACGAAATAAAGGCTATCTTCCCAGTGTATGATGTTACTTACCCCTCAAATAGAGTTTCTAAACCAGTAGTGAGGTGTACTAGGTTGGTTTGCACTAGTAGGTAAGTAAAATTTTCAAAAATAATTCAGGTTTGGGTTGCTAATTCGAAGAGTTTGCCACGGCAAACCATTCTTGAGAGGTGCTCTACCCGATGATGTGTTTTAAAAATGACGAAGTCAAAGTGTGGCGGCGATGAACCTTCCCTGAGGGGTCTTTAGGCAGAAATTGTCACATCCAGTAATATGGCATTTAGGGAATAGGAATATTCCTAAATAATTAAGGGTCAAAAATGACAAGGAGAAATAGAAGAATTTTGGTGGAAAATAATTATTATAATTTTCTAAGCCAATTATGAAATGTTTGACTAATTAAGGAAAATTGGTCAAGAATAATTAAAAAAAATAAGGACAATATTCCTTGAAAATTATATGGGATTATAAAATTGGTTTTATGACCAAATTGCCCTTGGAGAAATTATAAAGGAATTTAAGGGCGATTTAAGCTAGTTTAAGGTCCTTTATTTGGAAAATTCCAAATAAATATTTTTTAAGGAGAATAAAATCCCAAAAAAATTTCCTATGATATCCCAAGGAATTATAAGAGATTATGAAATTAAAAGAAGACCCTCAAGTATCCAAGATTTTTCCCAATTCCTTTGGAAAGAGGAAAAATCACTAAAGAGAAGGAAAATAGTTTTCCTTTTTATTTAATTATTGGGAAATTAAATTTGAGACAAAGAGGGCAATTTGGGAAGATAAAAATGAGGAGAATAATTTATGGATCTGATAGAAAATAATTATAGAGGCCAGAGCACTGTAATTATAGAAAAGAAATTAAACCCGGAGTCAAAGTGCACCGATAAAGTGTTAATCAGAGTCTTGCACTTTACTTGGCTCACAAGTTGCCACTTGTCAAGCCTTTAATGGGTGGTAATTAGAGCTTTCCAAGTGTCAAGCTACCAATGGAGAGGATCTTGACTTTTGAAACTAATTTCAATTGTCATTAAGTTAATTAAAATGGAAAATGCAAGACTAAGTAGGCACTTGACACTTGGCTTCTCATTAATGTGGGTAGATGGGACATTTTGTGAACATTAATGAGCTCTTCCTCCCCCCCCTAAATCTGATTATGTTTCGGCCAAGCAAGAAGAAAAGGGAAAAGAGAGAGTTCAAGGGAGAACCAAGGAGAAAGGCATCAACTTCAAGCATACAAGTGAGATCCAAGGTAAGTTTTTGGTTTTAAGTTGTTCCTTGCCTTGTTTGCTTGAGTTTTATGGTTGAAAAATATGTCCCCTCTCTCTCTCTAATGGTTGGCTGAACTGAATAATAAAAGGGCAAGGAAGTTTGGTTGTTAGATCTTGATAGAACACTTCAAAGTATGATAGATCCTAGTGGTTACAAGTAGTTGTAGGTTGATTTTGAAGTGTTCCCTTGGTTTTGTTGCTTGAGACCCATTTTGGCCAAAGCTAGATCTGAACCCTAGGATGAGTTTTTCAAAGTTTTGAGGCTTCCATTGTGTTCAAAATGAAAAATGGTGTAGGGTAAACCTAAAGAACAAGTGTTGGAAGCCATAGAATCAAAGTTGAAATTTTTGGTTAAGGAACCCTAATGGCTCAGCCAAGCTGAAACTGAAAGAAGAAAATTTATTTTGATAAATCCAAGTAGATATTTGGAATCTATATGAAAAATCATGTAGGAATGAGCCAAGAGAGAATTTTTAGGGTTTATGGAAACCAACTCTAAAAATTCAAGAACAAAGATGGAAGCTTTCAGGGGTTTAGAGGTTACTTGATTTATGTTGTTGATTTTTCATGTGGAATGGTTGATGATTCTTGCTGTCATTTTTGTGGATTGCCATGTTAGGGTTTGGCATTTGTGGAAGCAAGAAAGAAGAACAAGAAAATCAAAAGAGCATTGGATTAAGGTAGTAAGATTTAATTAACCTTAATGTTGAATGTTGCATTGATTGCTATGCAATTTCATATGCTATTATGTGGTTGAACTAAATGATGATGATGATGATGATTGTGTAGCTATACTCCTTGCTTTATATGCCTTGGCTATTGCATGTTAGAGTGCCACATATATGAGGTAAAGTAGTTCCCTATTAATAGCAAAAGGTTGGAATGCTTGTAATTGATGCATGTTAATGTTTTGGTTGATTGATCTTGCTACTGGGGTTTTCAAAAATCTCATCTCCCAAATATAATGTAACATTTTAGGGTCTGAAACTCTCAAGAGCAAGCTGCAGATTGGAGGCTAAATTATGGTGTCATACCCTAAAAATTCGTGGACATTTGGTTATGTATAATTATCAATGGTTGGTGCTGTAACCCCTAAGCAGGACGTTAGTTTAGAGCCATGTTTTATTTAGTTACTAAACGAATTTCCACACAAAATTTGGCATGCTTAAATTTCACATCCTGAGATTCAAATTGATATGTGGCACGTTAAAAATGGCCAAGTATACGATTTTTAATGATTTTTCAAATTTAAGGTTCAGAATCTGGAAAAAGGATTTTTGCCAAATGAATAGAGGTGAATTTCACAAACTCCTGATGTTTTTTCAAATGGAATTGGTCATAAGATTATTTTTTCTTGAAAGAGAATTCAAAGAGGTTTTTATAGAATTTTGAACCACTCCATTGTGATTTTTGTGGAATAAGTTATGAATTTTTGAAGTTGGGCCAGAAAACTGGACTTTCACCCGATGAACAGTAAAAATCCGAAAATCAGCGTTTTTCATGAATTTTGAGCCCAAGACCATCCAATGTGGTCTAAAATGGTTTTGATTAAACCCTAATTGGATTTGATAGTAAGGTGTGATATTTTTGGTATCAGAGCGGAGGTTCTGGCATAGGTAGAACGCTCTACTTGAGTTTATGTGTTAGATATCAGGGTTAGTTAAGGAAATTTGACATATTGTTGTAGGAGTTGTGATGGAAAACACAATGGATTGGGACACAAGATCCGAGAAGTCAGTCAATGACTGGGATGTTAATATGACCAATCTCACCAAAGAGGATCTGGTAGGATGGACTATGAGGACTACTAGCCCGGGATACTCAACAAAGGAGTCCAACCATTACCAAGAGCATGGGGCTAACCTTTTAGGGATTGCTGGTAAGGATTTAATGAACCTTCCTAGATCCAGTAACCCGATGGATCCTAGTTTTGATATTCAGTCTCACGGACAGCTTGTTAGTCTAAGTGTGCACCCAAGTGATATCCCTGGACCTAGTACCAAGCTAGGGATACCCCTGACACCCAGAGTACCTATCCCTGTTCCAACTGAGCCTAAGATCCATAGTCAGGATCAGCTGAGAGAGAAGTTGGAATTCTTGGGTCGACATATTAGGAAGGATGAGGATGAGCAAGACTCGAACATCTACCTAGAATACCTTCAGGGAGTAAAGGAGTTATATCAGACTCATGGACTGGGTAACCCTTATCTAGACACCAAGGACTGGATTTTTACGTTGACAGACATGCTTCCAAATTTACCCTTCTGCGTATATCAGTTCTGTCACCTAAATCAGATGGTGGATTTAGGTGTTGACGATTACATCCAACACCTTGAAAACTTTGTTAAGATTCACTATTTCTAGATGGTCAGATCCTCATAAAACTGACGTAGGACTTGTATTGTTACAGCTAACCATAGTAGATTAGTCTGGCATGTAAGATGGCTATGTATGTTAAACTATATTGCTATGACTGATGATTGAATGATGTGTTATGAATGCATTTGTTGTTAAATAAAATCCAAGCATGATGTTTATTTCTCGTTCCTCAGATATGCCATTCGTTTAGTTAGCGTATTAGTTAGAACCGATGAAACGCTTTGCCAGTGAGACCCTCAGGGCACGATGTAAAAGTCCCTTCTGAACTGCTGCGAGTAATTTTAGATTGCTTAGGATAGCAATAAAAGACTATTGGAGGGTTGAGGGCGGCACAAGCTAGCCAGGAACAAGAAAGAGATGTTGTAATAGTAGCAGCAGTAGCAATAGCAGTGGCTAACCTAGACAGAGGTAGCCAGAGGAAGAAATCTCAACAGCGCAAGCAACAGAGCTTTGGCCCCATTAGCAATGACAGCAGTAGACCCCGATAGCATCCAGCAATGGATGACTAGCTTTTGCAAGCACAATCCATCATCCTTCGATGGAGTGATTGACATCCAAACAGCAGAGAACTGGATCATGATTTTTCAGAGTTTGGGACTGTCCGATCAAGCGAAAAGCCCAAATGGCTATCTACCAGCTAGGAAAAGGATGCCGATCATTAGTGGAAGGATGTCAAGATTCTTCTGGATGCTCAGAACACGAGAGCGACATGAGAACTAGAGCAATTCCACGAGAAGTATTTTTCAAAGTTAGCCAGGGACGAAAAGGGAAATGAAATCCCTAACCCTGAAGTAGAGGCTAACGAGTCATTTGATAAGTACTTTGCTAAGTTTAGATATCCTTCTCAATACTTCAGTTATCAGCATGAACGAGATGATGAAAGGTAGATGACCAAAAGATGGTCAGGGGACTAAAGCAGTCCTTAAGGGAGATGATTATTCCCAAGCAGTTCGAGTACTTCAACAAGGCAGTTGAGGCCTGCCAAATTACAAAGAATGACTTGAACCATCATTTGATGATTGAGCCTACTCCCAAGTTAGAAAAGGGAGATCAGGGTGGCACCTCTTCTGATATGAATAGGAAGAGAAAGAGGCCTTGGGACAACCGAAAGAGTGAGAAGGGAGGTAAGCCCTCAAATGGCAAGGAATGCCAACCTATGGTAAGAGTCAGAGTAATAGACCATATATGGCCAGACAGAACATTTGCTACAGGTATAGTAAGCCTGGACACTTCTCAAAAGAATGCCCATAGAATACAGAGAAGGTAAGGTCATGCACCCAAGGACAAGTATTTGTCATCACAGGGGAAGAAGTCTGGAAGTCTTCAGAAATGATCTAAGGAATGATCATTCTTAACAACCCCCCAGTGATTGCAATGTTTAATTATGGTGCTAGTCATTCTTTTATTTTGCATATCTGAGCTAAAAGACTTAGCTTGGTGATGAATACGTTGCCTTATGACATGCATGTGTCCATACCAATACAAAAGAGGACAATTACATCTGATGGTGCTTAAACTGTATAGTTGGTTATGAGCACTATTATATTGCCTTAGACTTGATATGTAGGCCTTCCATGAAGTTGTTGTGGTGATGAGATTGGATTGGTTATTGTCCCATAATGGCAAGGACAAAACCATGATCCTACCCTCAAGAGAAATGGAGTAAATCCGAAAGTTAACTTAAACTTCATAACGAAGCCCAGACAGGTAATAGTACGATGAGTGAAGCTATGTGAGACTAGCAGAGGTTAAGAGAAAAGTGTGTTTCGTCATAATAAACCAAGAGAGTTAGTGGCGATGAACAAATACGAAAGTGATTACCAGAAGAGGTGGCAACTATTGTCACTGCAAACCAGGATTCTAGTCACGATGAACAAACACACTAACCCTCAGATGTTGAGGTGGTATCTCAATAAGATGTAATGACTTTTGGAGGTCGCAAAGAGTAAGATAAGTAGGAGTCAAGAAGAGAAAGGTAGCCACTGATTAGAATTATCATATTCCCCCTCAAGATGAAGGGTAATGATGAGAAGTTGAATGAGACAGTTAGGGGTTGAGTCTTTACACCATTAAAAAGGTGCAAGTGGCAACCTAAGCCAGACAAACTCTTACAGCCTCGTTAGGGCTAGGGCACCATGATAGAGTAGCTATCTCAAGTCCTGGAATAACTTAATAGAAACTCTGAGATAGTGAAGTAAGATGGAGAGCCCTAGTGAAATGTCTTAAGGATCAAGAAGAAGAGGACAAGACAAATAGTTATGCAGGGAACTAGCTTAGAAGTTGGCATGTTCCCCTTAATGTTGAGAGGTACTCAGTTGCTTGGGGTTTAGGTTGAGAGGTACCCTTTTCAAGGGATAAGTTCTTGGCCAGGGATCTTCCTAGAGAGAATGGGAATTTGTCCTCCAAGTTAGAATTGATGTTGCTCAAGATGGAGCAAAATGCCCTATCTGAGAGGGAAAAGGGAAGCAGCCGAGGCAAGGCAAGCGGAATTGACCTTACCCAATAGAAGTATGACTACCAAGGGCATTTTGGTCCATTCAAGCTAACTTTTTGGCTATAAATAGGCACTCTTCTCCCCCCAATTTGGCCAAGCTGATGAACACTAGGGGAAACTCTGCTGCCCTTGCATCTAAAGAGAGAAAGAGTTATTTATAGTGAGAGAAAGTCCACCTAAGTTCAAGCTTCAAGATCAAGGTATGTGGTGGCTGTAGCATCTGATTTGATACTTATTTCAAATTAGTTACTGTGCGTATCTGATTCTGAAATTTTGTATGCTTAAAGTACACTCTATAAGCTTTAAATCCATGGATAGAACACTTCATTTGGATATGTGTACGATTTATGGTGATTTTTCAAAGTTAGGGTTTGAAATCTGGAAACAGTGTTGAACTTTTGGAAGAGTTTCGAGTTCCGTACAATTCCGGTACTGTTTGGCATAGAATTGGTTCCTAAAACTATTTTTTATTTAAATTTAACTTAAGGAGCTTTCAGTGAGACTTGGAAGCACTCAATTTGGATTTTTCTAGATTTAATTATGAATTTTCAAAGTTGAGCAAAAATTCTGGAGTTTCTGCGTGAACAGTACCCGCGAAACAAAATTTCCAGATTTGGTATTCTTGAATCTAAGGCCATCTAAAGTGGTCCTAATTGACAAGAAATGGATCTTGAGGATGGGAAATGATAAGATTTATATCAGAAAAGTAAGAAAGAAAACCCTAAGACTAAGAGAAAGGGTTGAGCTTCAAGAAAGCTAGTCTTGAACTTCATGTAATCTATTGGTCCTAATAGATTGTATGATCAATGTGACTATGTTTAGGACCTTTGAAACATCTAGGAGGACATTTGATGATGTTGACCGAATGCCCACATGGTTGGAAATTCAAGGGAGTCAGAGGAAAAGTAAGAGGAAAGCTTGAGGTGCAAGGTAGTGAACTTACCCTTTATGTGCTTGACACATGGTATGCTCATGTGTTGGTCTGTATTTGTTGTTTGAATGATGTTGTGACATGATGATTGTTGCTGAAAATGCTGTTTTTTAATATGTTCCCATGGCCATGCATTTTTATACCAAGGATAAAGCATGATGGTATGTCACTAGTTAACTTAAGTTTATGAAAAAATACATTCCATACACTAGCGTCTATCTTGTGCATATATGTGGTAATGTTTGCTACTGAGATTCCCCTGAATCTCACCCCTTCGTAACCAACCATTTAGGTCAATCAATGATGGGCACTAATGGCATGAGAAGCAAGGAGAAGAAGTGGAGAATTATTGATGCTAATGATTGATACTAATATTCAATGTATAATTCTCCTATGTTATAATTATGTTGTGAATGCCATGTATTTAATTATAAAGCTTATGACATGTATAGGAATGTATGAGCATGAATGAGAAAAAGTAAGCCCATGTTAGGTATGCCAAAGAAATAGAAAGAATTAAAGTAAAGAGATGTTAAGGGATAAAACGTAGGTCATGGAGCAGTTAGTTTCGAGCTTCAGTTTAGCCTATCATATGAATGATTTAAGCTACAAAATTTGGTATACTTATAGTACACATCTCACGCTTTAAAATGAGTGGTGAATCACCTCATTTGGATGTGTGTACAAAGAGATATGAATTTTCAAAGTTAAGGTGGAGAATCTGGAAAGTCCAGATTTTACCAAACGAATAGTAATCTTAATCCAATAAACTATATGTTTTCAGTGAGGGTGAGTTCATTTGAATATTTTTCCCTTAAATAGCATTGAAAGAGCTTTTTGTAAAATTTTAGAACACCTCCATACGATTTTTCTAGAATTAGTTATGATTTTTTAAAGTTGGACCTCTAATATGAAAACTGGAATGGTTCTAAATGAAAATTAACGTCCAAATTGAAATTTTTAAGTGTAAGACCATCCAACATGGTCTGGAATGGTTCTAAATGAATGCTAAGGTACTATATAAATAAGGTGTGACATAGTACACATCCCAAGCTTTAAAATGAGAGCTAGATCACCTTAATTGGATATGTACACCGGGAGATATGAATTTTCAAAGTTGAGGTACAGAATCTGGAAGTTCCAAATTTTACCAATTAAACAATAATTTTATTGATTAAACTGTAAGAATTGGGCAAGGATAAGTCTAGTTTGATGTTTTTCCTTAAAGAGATTTCAAATATTTTTCCATAGGATTTCATAGCACCTCAATATGATTTTTATAGAATTAGTTATGATTTTTCAAAGTTGGACCTGAAATCTGAATTTAAACAGCAAAAGTAATCCAAGTAGTTATGTTGAAATTTTAATCCACAGGCTTGTACTTTGACCTGCTTGAACTATAACGCTTACGAATGCGTACTCTGAGGGTTTAAAGGTAGGATGTTTCACTTGTAGGGATGAGTTTATCCCTTTCATTCCTAACCACTGTAACCCTGCTCTTTCTGGGTATCACATGTATCGGACTAACCCACTCACTATCAGAAATAGGATAAATGATCCCTGCACTTAAAAGTTTTGTAATTTTCTTTTTAACTACATCAAGGATAAGAGGGCTTAGTCATCTTTAGCGTTGCCTAATAGGTTTGGACCCTTCGCTAATCAAAATCCTATGTGTGTAAGTAGCCGGACTAATTCAGGAATGTCCGCTAAGGTCCACCCTATTGCCCTCTTGTGTTCCCTCAAAACAGATAAGAGCCTCTCTTCCTCACCCTCAGATAGTGACTTGGCAATGATAACAGGTAAATTCTCATTAGGCTCAAGAAAAGCATATTTTAAAGTAGGGGGTAGAGATTTCAAATCAAGCACGGGTGGTTGCACAACAAAAGGGATCAATTTATGAGGTTCAAGAGAGAAAAGATTACTCTCTTTTTTGTCAACCAATGATAGCTCTAGACACATGTGATTAGCTTTAGAATCGCCTTCTACTCCAAGCGTTAAACCAACTTCAAGTTGATCTATAGCAACAACTGCCTTGGAGAGATTCTTCCGCATACCTGAATCATCACTAGACAATACATCATGCAAGTAAATCATGGCATGAAGAGAATTTTCAGTAAATAGATCGGGAGATGTAGGGGATTCAAAATAATCCTTAGGTTCGAGTTGTCTTTGCATCTTTTGAATAGGTGGAATAGCTGAAAGTGGACTATCTTTATTGTCTTCAATTAAATACTCAATTTCATCAATTTCCACTGTAGCATTAACTTCCACAATGATAGAGTAACCTGAAACATTGGCAAAAAACCTTGACCCAAGGGAATCATCGCTGATAATAGAAGAAATACCATCCATATATGAATCAACAGATGGCACAGAAAATGTGTGTGGGATGGCAAGCATGCAATTAACTACTATATAGTCAAGGTATGTCACGTCAGTACCATATGAACAAGTAAAGGGAGAAGAATAAAGAGATGAAAAGAAAGAAATAGATTCATCCTCATCAGCAGAATTAGTGGAGTAAAGTTCAAAGCAAAAAGAATCATTTTGCAATTCAAATTCAGAGTATGCATCCTCAAAAACAATATCAATCATGCTAACACCCAAAAGTGAATAGTCCTCATAAGGATGCTTCATTACTTCATACATGTTAAAACAAACTTTGTGATCACCTACTTCTATTGTGATGGTGTCTTCTTTCACGCTAATCATAGTGTTAGCAATCCTTAAGAAAGGTTGACCAAGGATCAATGTGGTGTCATTTACAAGCTTAGTGGACATGTCAAGCACATAGAAATCAACAAGAAAAACCAAATCCTTAACCTGGACCAAAATATCCTCTATAATGCCCTCAGGATACCTGATAGTCGTATCAGCTAGCTAGAGTACAATAGTAGTAGGCTTAAGAGTCTTGACTCCTAATGAAGTGTAAACAGACTTAAGCATGACATTAATGGCTGCCTCTAGATCTAAGAAAGCTCTCCCTATAGTAACTTTACCTATAATGCAAGGGATAGTGAAGGATCCAGGGTCTTGGCATTTTACAAGGATTTGAGGTTTAAACAAGGCAGACACATTTGAGCTCACTTGTACTCTCCTATTTGGTCTAAACTTCCTCTTATGGGTACAAAGGTCTTTACGGTATTTGGCATAAGGGAGAACCCTCTTCACAAGATCAAGCGGAGGAATATTGACTTCTACTCTACTAAACAAATCAAGAATATCTTTTTCATGCTTAGTTTCAGTCATTCTTTTACTCTTCAAATATGAATTAGGAAAAGGAAGGTCTTTAAGATTTACCTTCTTACCATTGGCTTTATTGGCTCCATGCTTGCTTGGCTTCACATGCTCTTTTGATACTAATTGTTCATGGTTGGTTTTAGAGTTTGCTCCTTCGCTATTCAGAGGTGTAGACTCCTTTTCATCTAGCAATGCCCTCTCTTTAGCGCTTTTAGAATTCTTGACCCTTGCAGGTGACGGAGGCGACTCATCACATTCAATCTCCTCATCAATTACTTCTTCATCCTTATCACTAAACTTCACTTACTTCCCGCTTTGAAGAGTGATGGCATTCAAACCCTTAAGGTTTATAGTAATGTTTGAGGGAATGGTGTCACTGCTCTTAGCTTATTGATCACTCATGTTATTGGATAGTTAAGTAACGCAAGAGTTAATGTTCTCAGTTTTTGTTTCCCATTGCTGCATTCTTTTCTCCGGGGAATCAAATCTGGCATTATTCTTAGAAGAATCTTATTGAATCAGAGATGTTAGGGAATTGAACTAGTTGTCATTTAAAGTCCTTTCCTCCTTCATCAACACCATTATATTTTGTAGGAGTTGATTTATGTCTTCCTTTGGTTGAATGGTCAAGGCTTGCTATTGATTTTAGAACTGGTTATAGATGGACTACCTCCTCTACCTTATGGAAATATGTTTGGAGGTCTACTCTCTTTATTTCTTTAACCAAGTCAAGGGTTTGCTTTCCATCCCTCATTGTATGTATTAGAATAAGGGTCCCACTTCTGATTTGGATGACCCTGGCAGACTACAGATACCTCTTCATACCGGCTAGGACAAACACTAGAAATATGCATCACCGAACCACAAGTCTCGCAACTAGGAGCAGTAATATCCATAGGGGGTGGTGGCCGATGCACACTCATATTCTTCAACTTCACAGTGATGATAGATATTTGAGAGGTCACCTTGCTTTCCAGAGAATCAACCTTCGACTCTAAAGTATATATTCTTCTATTGTGAATTGTAAAAGCTCCCAACTCATACACCCCTCTAGTGTCTCTTACACTGTATTACTGATGATTTAGAGCCATTTTCTTGATCAGATCCCAAGCCTCTTCAGTAGTGAGGTCAATCAGTGAACCTCCTGAGGCTACATCCAACATATACCCTTATCTTGACTCTTTAGCCCATCATAAAAGTATTGTACCGACTTCTTATCTAGTATTTGATGGTGAGGGCATCTAGATAGTAGGTCTTGAAAACGGTTCCAGTAATCGTAGAGGGACTCTATAAGTCTTGTTGTACAGAGTAAATTTCATTTCTCATTGATGAAGTTCTGGAGGTAGGAAAGTACTTCTCCCAAAAAGCTTTTCTCAAATCACCCCAGTTGTGGTAGGCGTTTACTATGTGTCTCAAAAGGCTCATATACCACTCCATTGCTTTACCCTCCAAGGATAGATGAAGAACCTTCCACAACACTTGATCTAGAGAAACGCCCATTGGTTTCATGCTTTGGCAAATCATGGATAGTGATTGCAAGTGAATGTCGGGATCTTCTCCTGTTAAACCATGAAACTTAAGAAGAGAGTTAATAAGCAATCCTTTAATTTCAAAATTCACATCAAAGTTAGGGTAAGCAGCAGTAAAAGGATCATAATTCACATCAGAGGTAGTGGCTTCCCTAATGGTCCTCCTTCTAAGGTTGTTCTCCCCAACTCGCTCCTGTTCTCCATTATCTCCGTCGCCACCATTCCTAGGTTGGTTGACATTAAGTTTATGGTTTTGCATATTGCTGGGTTTTCAACCATCATCTCTCCTTCTAAGGATTCACTCTCACTACTTTACAAACTAGATTCTACTGAGATATTCTCTTCCTCAACAACTACCTTACTTGTCCCCTCTACTCTTCTCTCTTTTTTGATTTTTCTCAACTTCCGTTCAATTTTTGGGTTATAGAGTAAGAGTTCAGATTTATGGGGCATGCAAGGAGAAATTTAAATTAGAATAAATATAAACAAAACTAACTCACATAAACCAAGTCAAATAAAAGGATAAGATATGATGGATGCAAGTGTAAGGGTGAATGTGAGTATGTATGCATAGATAGAAAAGTAAACAAGTCAAGTTTTCAAAACTATCCAGAAAAAGTTTGCCGCAATGAAAGCAGAAGTATGCCGTGGTTAAACTGTCCTGAGGCTAAAAGTGGTCTGGAAAGTACAGGTTAGCTGCGGCAAAACCTCAAGTTGGCTGTGACGAAAGTGTCCCAAGAGGGATCCTTAAAAATTTCTACAAATTTACTGCGACGAAACATAGAGTTGGCCGTGGTGAGAGTTCATAGACAGCAGGAACAAGCTTCTGAATGATGCAAATACAAAATGCAAAGTGTGAAAAGTGAAGAAAATCAATATCTTTGTTTGTATTTCCAAAAATTTTGATGCAATGCAAAATGAAAACCTATACTATGGATAAGTATGAATCTAAACTACCTAAAATACAACCTAAAAACGCTCTTAACCTCACTGAGCAGTAAAAATGATGTAAGCTAACCTAGAGAACCAATTTCTTGGCTCCCCAACAACGACATCATTTGATTCGTAACCTTTTCTTAGCCCTTGGAGGTTAAATCAAAATTTTATCCAAGGATTGCACTATAGGGTGCAACCCTTGGTCGTTTCATTTAAACGGAGCCTTAATGAAATGGACTTAAGCTAACTTAAATGCCATGTGATTGAACCCATTTATTCTATGTTATTTCATATCATTTTAAGGGTTTTTATCATAGGTTTTGGCTCCTTTTAATGATAATTGTGCTTAATTTAGATTAAGAGTCCTTACTTTGAGTTAGTGTCTTTTTGAGGGTAAAATTGTCATAATTGGTTATTAATTGTATTCAATTGATTTCTAGGACAATTGATGCTTCAAATTGTTGCTTTTTATTGTAGGACACTTGAGAATTAGAGCCAAGATTGAAGACCAAAGCATTACACAACATGAGGGTTTCCAAGAAAATGCTGTGCTGTGGCAAAAAGTCTGAAAATGTGCATCAGTGGCTATTTTGGAATAGTTCGCCGGGGCCAACTTTTGAGTTCGCCGGGGCAAACTTTCAAAATATCACTAGAATACCTCTCTGGAATAGTTCGCCGCGGCCAACTTTTGAGTTCGTCGCGGCGAACTTCTTCGTATCAGTAACGTCAGATTCCAATCCAGAACGTAAAAATGGACCTTCTACTCATATGATCCGACCCAGATGGACCCCAAAAGCCCTTAGAAACCCTATTTTCGACCTATCACTCCAATCTATCATCTTCAACACCTCTATTCTCTCATCTTCTTGCCTCTCCACCTCCATCTTCTTCCCCATCCATTTCCTTCATCTTTCCTTCACTCCATCTTATTTCCTTCCACTCCCAGCTACCATGGCTGACGGATTCACTTCAGTTGGAGCTTTTCTTGAAGCTATGGAGGGCTAGGGTTTATCAACTCTTGAAGAATGGTGGTGTGGCATGAGTTTCCAAACTTCAAAGGGGAGTTTAGTTTCAGTTTGCAATTTTTAGCTATGATTTATGGCTTTCTAGGTCTAGGAGTTGTAATTTCTTAGTTAGGAACTTGGGACTGATACTGTAATTATTGGTTAATGATTATATTTTTAATTTGGATTGATTGATGTTGAACTTTGTGCTTAAATATATGTAGTTGCATATATGCTTATTGTAACTCTCATGATTCTCTCCTATCTTGCATGGTTATGTTTTGATACTGAGTTGATTTTGTGTTACATTGAGCCAATTGCATGATCATTCCAGAATTACACATTAGGGAAGCTTAACAAAGTTTTCATTAATGAGTTATTAATGTAAGCTTTGGACTCAATGAGTTATTGAGGTTGTTATTAAGAAAACCTAATGATTTGTGAAACTCCCAATATTTTTAATTGAACTATGATTGCCATCAAAACCATTTTCGAGAGATTTCCTATCATTCATTTCCATTCCATCATTATTATCTTCAAACACCAAAAATATAGTATCTTAGTTTTGTTTCATTGCATATAGTTTAGGCTCCATTCATTTTAATCTTAAAAACCCAAAACCCCATTTCATTGCATTGCATGGCATTTAGTCTAGCTTAGGTAATTAATAAAGGCTCCCAAAAGTGAAACGACCCGAGTTTGCACTATACTGCACATCTTGGATTTATTTTTGATTGAGAACCCCAAGGCGAACGATAAAAAAAGGCTCTCTTCACCATGCAATGCAAACTAAACAGAAAAAGAGGAGGTTTTTTTTTGGAAAAAATTAGGTAAACCAAGGTAAATGGTAAATAATTTTTTTTGGATTTTAGGGATATAAAAAATGGAATGATGAAAAACAGGTAATTAAACAATGATAGAATCCTCTTGAAAGGGTGCTCTGGCTATCATAGTTCAAAATTGATTGATTTGGGAGTAGAAATCACTCAGTTTCAAAATAATTAACCTTAAAGTACTCTTTAAGTCCAGGATCTTAATCAATGAGACTCCATTTCTCAAAATCCTGTGAAGTGCTCTTAGTGTGTGTAGAAGGATTAGTCAATGCAACAGGTCAAATGCAATCAGAATCAACTCAATAGCAAACACAACTGTGCAAGAATTGAGAGAATCAAAAGATTACAAGTAGACATATATGAAACTACATATATTTAAGCTCAAAGTTTTACAATAACCAATCCACCACACAAAATAAATATCTAAAACTAATTACAACAGTAATCAAATAGCTCAACTATAAATTACAAACCCTAAACCTAGGAATTCATAAATTCGTAGCTGAACTAAGGATTAAACTACTCCCCTTCTTAGCTCATTGAACTCCAGCCATTGCTATACCTTGAAGAGGAAGAAAAATGCCTAGCCACACAGAGCACTCTGAAGCTTCACAACTGGGAATGAGTCTGAGCTACCCATGGTGGAAGTTTGACAGTGGAAATAGAAGAAACTAGGGTTAGATGAGACGAGAATGAGGGAGGACGAAATGGAGGCTATCTTCCTAGTATATGATGTCACTTACTACCAAAATAGGATTTCTAAACTGGTAGTGAGGTGTACTGGGTCGGTTTGCAGGAGTAGGTAAGTGAAATTTCTGAAAATGGTTTGGATCTGGGTTACTGATTTGAAGAGTTCACCACGGCGAACCATTCCTGAGAGATGTTCTTCCTGATGATGTGTTTTCATCGCGGTGAAATCAAAGTGTGGCCGAGGCGAATATTTTCTAAGAAGTCTTTAGGTGGAAATCTTGGCTTCACCGCGGTGAAGCCTAGCAGAGTTGTTGTTGTTTCATCTTGTAAGCTGTACTTCCTTAGTCTTCACTCTTGGCTCTACTTCTTGAGTGTCCTGAAATGAAAAGTAATGGTTTAAGGTATCAATTGTCCCAAAAATCAACTAAATGCAATTAATGAATAAATATGACAATTTTACCCTCAAACATCACTAAATCAAAACAAGGACTCCTAATCTCAAATAAGCACAACTATCATCAAAATGAGCCAAAAAATGTAACAAAAACCTAGAAAATGTTATCAAATAATATAAACTATTTAAGCTCAACCATTAAACGAGAGGAATAAAAAAATAAGTATGCCAAAATATAATTATCATAAGGACGCTGCATTTCTAAGTTGGCTACAATTTATTATAATTGCATTTTATTTGAATGTAAAGTTTGAAATTTTCACATGAAGCATTGGAAGCATATAATAAGCACACAAAAATAGAGTTACCAAATTGTCGTTCAAAAGTAGTGGGTGGAATTCTTTCTAAATAAGAATTATTAGTTATGATGCCAAATATAGAGCAAAAACTTTAAATTTCTCATCCATCCATCCATTATATAGTGCCATAACACAAATCTAAAAAAAGCATGGATGCACTACATAATCTTTAAATGAATTGTTTATGAGTAATTATTAATAATTGCAGGTCAAAATTGGTAGCTGTGTGGGTAGACTTCAAAATTAGCAAGGCTCAAAACATTTTTTCAAGCATTGACTTTTGCAGAAAATAGTAAGTTGTCCATAAACAAAAAGTATGGTGCGTAATGTAATGTTTGCCAAAAAAAGATATGTTTCCAATTATCAATTTCACAACTGGAAAAATAGAAATCAGTCTTTATCTTCACTTTTCCTTTTTAATGTTCTTCAAGGGCTTCAAATAGCTGGTGCTTGAAACTTAAGGGGTTAGAAAACTTCCTTTTTTTATAGGCAATTAAGGAATCAGATGGACTAATTGGAAATGTTTCCAATTATCAAGCATCTGTGGTATTGAGAGATCAAGATCATAGACATTTAATTGTAGGCTTTTTATAAGTGATGTCATTAGTTGTGTTTAGTTGACTTCCTCTATAATTGTGCATAGTTAGTTTAACATGGTGGATTGAAACATTTAATAATAAGAAGTAGAGAAAGAGTTAGTTGAATGCCTTTATATCAAAGTATGCAAAATTTTCAAGCATCTTCTCATCAATTGTGAACTGGATTACTCCCATACTACTATTGTGAAACTTGATATTATTTTCTTTGATCTTCAGCTTGACAATTGTTTCTGTACCCACACAATTGCTTAATTCTTGTAGGAAAGAACCTAGGTTTTTCTCCTAAGATAAGAAATATTAGGGAAGTGTAAATGTTAGAATATAATCAGTCTTAGTGCAATGGAATGTAATAGTCAAACATTCGCTAGCTTAGTTTTCCACTCCTCAGCTAAGAAGCCAATCAATTCAGAAGCTAAATAGTTGTAAATATCACTAAACACATGTTGGTTAAATCAAATGCTTGGAATGAACCTTAAATTTGTGAAATGACACAAAGTAGTATTTTAGTAAGATCTTCATTTTGTAATGTGTAGTAAATAAATGGTGCAAAAGTGCATTTGATATGGAGATAAAATAACAAATAATCATACTTGGGTTTAGTCTACAATATGTTACCTCGACAACTTTTGCGTTTCAGTTTGTCATTCTCATGTAAAGTTTTGCAATTTCATGAGCACCCATCGTAGGTCTAGCCATAAGCAGTCTCAACCTTCTAGATGCAGACTTTGGTTACAATCTCACATGGCTATTATCAAGGAATGGATGTTGCTAATAAAGATTGGATTATGACAATTATGTGTGTGAGGTATGAGAAGGAGGAAAATTACATTGACCTTCAATTGATAAAACAACCCACTAAAATCAAGCAAATATGTAATATCAAATATATATTATATCAAGGTGCAATGTTTACTTTGCAAATAAAATGTGGACATTCACAGTTGGGTTACGATAGATTGGCTCAAATTAATAAATAAAAAATTTAGAAAATTATATTTTACATTTAATTCAATATATATGTAAAATATTACTTTTTAAGAAAATATATATGTGCATATATATACACACACATATAAAATATACATATATATGAAAATCTAACAAAATATGTATAATATTTGTAAATCTTATAAGTTTTACTAATTACAAACCAAGAAAATGCTCTTCTCATATGTTTTATCTTGAAAGATACCAACGACTATGAGAATTGTGAGTCTAAAGCCAAAATCACGGGCATACCTATGCAATTTAAATGTGAAACAAACCACCGCCACAGACATAAATATAAATGCAAAAATTTGAAAATATGCAAATTGTATTTTACTTTTAACTTAAAATATATGTGAAATCTTACCTATATACAAATATATATATATACATATAAAATATATATTTACTTAATCTATATATATGTATAGTATTTGTAAATATTGCATCATGTACATGACCTGCACATATATGCAAATGATACTTGATACTAATATCACCATTAATAAATTATTTTTACCTTTTTCCTGCCAGATTTTCCTCATAAATAATTTAAAATAATAAAAAAACACCAAGGAAACAACCAAAAAGGAAAAAACTTAATATATATATGTGTGTATATATGTCAGAATATGAATATATATATATATAATATTAAGGTTTTTTTTTTCACGTGCATTATATATAATATCACCATTAAAAAAATTATCATAAACTAATTTTAGTGTTAGATTTGGTTGTTTCTTTAACTACGACTTTCTTTCACTACTAAAAAGAGGTCTTTTACTGACACCAGTTATAATAAGCATTTAACATAAGGAAAAATGACCAATGTAGAAATGGGCGATGTTAAAAGTCTGATCTTTTTACCCTAGTTCTAAAACCAGTATAGAAAATGTTACTTTTAACTCTAGTTGAATAAAACAAAAAAAAATTAAAATAATGAAAAAGATCTACTATTTCATAAGATCTGATAAAATCCCTAAAGAAGCTACGATTTAGCAAAAGCTGCGATCTTCTGGGATTTTAAGAGGTCTCATGAAATCCAAATCTCATAATATCACAACAAACAATCCAACAATCTAACAAACAAGAAATAGCATAAGAGTAGAAACAATCAGATCTAAAGAAACCAAAAAAGAACTAGCTAAGTTTTCCAGAAATAATATCAATTCATATTAGTTAATATAAAAAAATGTATTTCTTTAGACAAAATTTAAAATTGTTCATTAAACAGACAAATAGAAAAAGAGTATAAACTTAAAACAAATATAGTGGCCGATGATAAAGACGAGTACAGATCTAGGCAAATATAAGCATTTGGACAACAACATAATGAGAGCTTGAGATATCATGAATATGGATGCGATGGGCACAAATCTTGATGCCATGAGCATAAATCCAGATGTACAGGCATAGATCTAGATGGTGTGAGCATGGATCTCTACCTAATGATTCTAGAGAAGTTGATGAACCTAAAAAAGATAATAAGCACAGGGAAGATAACACACTATAAAGGAGACAAGCATGAAGAAGATGTCACAACACAAAGGAGAAGAGTATGAATAAGAGGACTAGCATTGAGGTTATATTGGTGAATGAAGCATGGAAAGGAGATTGTAAGAGAACTTAGAGAGATTACGAGAGAATAAAATTTGATTTAGAAGAGGCGACCACAAAATGAAGTAGGTTAAATCTTTAGGTTTTAAATCACTTTCTAAAAGCATGTAAATATTTTTTTAAAAAAATATTTTTAAAACCTTTTATACTAGTTGTAATAAATATCAAGTGTAGAAAGTATATTTTAGACCAATTGTATGAGAAACTAGTTTAAAAAATTGTAAATATTATCTTTTAAAAGTATATTTTTAATAGGTTTTACACTAGTTGCACAAACAACTGGTGTAAAAAGTACGCTAGTTGTATGGAGAACTTGTTTAAAAATATATTAATATTTACAAAAATGCTATCGGTCACATGTTTTACACCATTACCTTAATACATGGTGTAGATTAGGCAGTGTAAAAAGAATTTTTTTCTAGTAGTGTTTTTAACAGATGAATTAGATAGCTCTTGTTTTTTATGTGTATTCAATCAATTCTAGCAACACGTAATAAGACACTTCCTGTGAAGAAGTGTCTTCTGAAACATCCTACCTTTAACCCCTCAGAGTACGCATTAATAAGCGTTATGGTTCAAGCAAGTCATGACACAAGCTTGTGGATTTAAAATTTCAACATAATTATTTGGGTTACTATTCAATGTTCAAATTCCAGATTATAGGCCCAATTTCAAAAATCATAACTAAGTCCATAAAAATCGTATCTCTTTGTGTACGCATCTAATTGAGGTGATCTACCTCTCATTTTAAAGCTTGGGATGTGTACTATGAATCTGCCAAATTTTGTGGTTTAACTCATTCATTTAATAGGTCAAACTAGAGCTACAAATTCACTGCTCCATAACCTACGTTTTATCCCTTAACCTCTGTTTACTTTAATTCTTTCTATTTCTTTGGTATATATAAATTGGGTTTACGCTTTTTCAATTGTCCTCATACATTTCTAGTCCTCCCATAAACATTGTAATTAAATACATGGCATCATTGGCATCCATAACATAAATTACATAATAGGAGAATTACACATTGAATAATAACATCATTCATTAACATCAATAATTCTCTACTTTCTTCTCCTTGCCTCTCGTGCCATTATTGCCCACCATTGATTGACCTAAATGGTTGGTTAAGAAGGGGTGAGATTCAGGAGAATCTCAGTAGCAAACACTACCCATAAGCATGCAAGACATAATGCACATGCATGACATGTTATAACATTAACACATGAATGCTATGGAAAGTAAGCTAAAGCATTTCATGCTTTCATAACATATAGCCAAGGCAAAACATAACATAAACTTGCAAACATAACATTACAAACATTTCATCATAGCTTAGTCACATCATGGCAACACAACCACATCATGCAAGCATACATATCAAGCACACAATACAGTTAAGTTTACTACCTTGTAACATAGCTTTCCTCTTGCTTTTCCTTTGATTCCCTTGTCTTTCCAACCCTATGGATTTTTAGTCAATACCATTAAATATCCTCTTGGATGTTCCAAGGTCATAAACACATCAATACATGATGCAAAATGATTACTAGAATTAAGTTATCAACTTATCTTTACCTGATTCTTTCTTGAACATATTTGAACTCTAACTCTTCAGTTTCAATTCCAACGTTCCTAAAATTATTTCCACATACTATCCCCACATAATTTTACATGTAGAATCCATTTCCAAGCTCAAAACAATCAAAATCTAATCCTAACTATTCAAAACAATCAAGGTTGAACAGAATCACAAACTAAGAGAAAGTTGGATTTCTTGCAAAATCAACATAGAACCACTTGATTCTTGTTGTTTTCAAGCCTTTAAACATGCTTTTAACATCCATATCATCTTCTCCTATTCCAATAAATTTCGTGCAGCACCTCCTCATAGGATTTCAATCATCAAAAATCCAATCAAACCAACCACCAGCTAAAAAATAACAAGGGAGGTAGAAACTACATCAAAAACGGCACATATACCTTATTTTAGAGTTTGATCTAGCTTGGAACCACTTGGCCTTTCTTTCTCCCTTTTCTTTCTCTCTCTAGAAGCCATTTTGCAAGAGCTTCCCCAAGGTTTCCATGGCTTAGGATGAAATGAGAGGGAGGGAAGGGG
Source organism: Neltuma alba (assembly GCF_004799145.2). Taxonomy (NCBI): domain Eukaryota; kingdom Viridiplantae; phylum Streptophyta; class Magnoliopsida; order Fabales; family Fabaceae; genus Neltuma; species Neltuma alba. Next base: position 53,347 of record NW_021633129.1, on the reverse strand, counting down.
TATTTATAGAAAACAAGACCGAATCTTGGCCGTTGATCTTAAAAATACGTGGCTTGATATGGACCATCCATTTTCTCTTTTTATCTTGCGATGACACGTGTCCTATGACATCATGCTTACCTCATCTTGATGACATCATGCTTACATCATCAAGCCACATGTCTTTAATCCAACCGCACACGTGTTTTGCATCCAACCGTACACGTAATACCTTCTTTTCCGATCTAACTGTACACTTGTCTCTTCCATATTCCTTCATCATTTTGGCATTAAAATAGGGAGGAAATTAATATAAAATTCGTCCAAAACATAGCCTTTAGGCATTTCTCTACCTATTTTGCCATTCTGTACTGTATTGGGTACTTTTTTTTAGTCCTGACTTACCCGGTACCACTGGGACATGTTCTGGCATCATTTTCTCATCTTAATTAAGTACATATATGGTGCCATCTTAGAGGATCATAGATGACAAGAATTAGCTCTACTGACAGGCTACTTAACCTTACTGAGTCATGCAGTGAAGATTTCACTATAACGGGTAGACAAAGGACTATCTAAAATATACCTGTACTGCGTTCTAATTTTTATACTATCCATAAATATCTTCTGCTAACTCAGCATGATGACTCGTAGGTGTCATGATTGCATTTGGTGACTCAGCATCCTGACTCAACGCCGTCATGATGGTGTTTAGATATTTTCTTTCTCTTTTTCCCAGAAATATTCTTAAATAATATTTAATCAGGGTTACCTTCTCTGAATTCTTTCTATCAGCTCGTAACTCTATTGATTTGTCTCTGAGTTTCATTCTTTCCCTTTCATCACGGGAAATTCCTCTAATGTTTCGCGGGTCAAAAGTCAAACTGTAGACAGCTATTTTGACTTTCCCCGGATAGGATATAAATAGGCTTTAAATTTAATTAAAGATAATCTTGTCAATTTCTGGGGACGAAATTAATTTTACAATCTGTGTAAATTCTGTAACTACTGTTTCCCAGTTTTTCCTAATTATTTAAGGCTGTCTCATAGCTTATATAATTCAATTTAAGTTACTATCTCAAATTGTCGAAAACCCTGGAACGACTTCAGGGCATTTCCATCATTTTTAGCCTTATATCGGCTCTGGGATCCTATTCCCATTTTTCTAGAATTTTTCTAAGTCATTTGGGCCCTTTTTACTAACTCTGAGCATTGGCCAATTAGAACTTTTATTATTTACAATTAGGTCCCTACTTGGCCTATGAATCTTTTCTTTGCAATTTGGTCCCTCTTAGACCTAACCTTCAGAACCATTTCTTGCAAGTTTCTGGCATAACCTCTGGCCCTTAGCTGTTTCCAGTTCGTCATTCTTTAGTCTCCAAACACTATTGTTTTACACATTTGCCCTTGAAAAATCTCTTTTTCCTTCTGAGGGATCTTCGGGACTTTTGTTGCATTGGACTTAGTAATCATCCTTTCCTTGTGCTATTACTTATATTTATGAGCCAAAATTTGGGATGTTACATTTCTCCCCCTCTTATAAAAATTTCGTCCTCGAAATTTCAAAATTAAACCTCAACCTTTACTTTTCCTGGGAGGTTTCTTAGGGAGAATGCTCTTTGGCTCTCATTATCGGCTTGCAGATTCTATTTTTTGCTTTCTTGGCCAGGCTTTAGCCTTAGGTTTCATACTTCAATCTCATGAATTTTCCCTTAATCTCATAAGTTCTTATGCCCTTGGGCATTTACACCAATGCTTTTCGTGTTCTTACACATGTCTTTCATTCCTTAGGCACACATATTCAACGTTGTGCCTTAACATCATACCTTTTCTTAAGGTGTCTCATCATATCGTGGCTTTCTGGGTTTCCCTTATCATATCTTCTCTAGGTACTTTCTATATCTTCATATTTTAGACCCTTTCATACTTTATTTTAATGGCCTATTTCCTTTCTTTTACATTTTGATTTCACACATAGCTTGCCTGAATGCATAACCTTCAGGACTTACAGCCTGTGGTTCCCTTAATTCTTACTTTCCTCACCTTTCTTTGTTGACTAGAATAGAATTGAGCTCAGTCTAATTAACTATAACAATATCTATGGAAAAAGTCAAGGGTACTCTCTCTGTACTAGGTAACCAACCTGAGGAGATTTTCCCATCTTAAACTCATCCCTGGTCATCTTATTCTTGTGCCCCTAAAAGATACTGCCCTTATGGCTCGGCAGCATTCCCTTGGGCTTGGTCTACTGCGACCTTAGGAACTACTGTGCTCTACTGTAAGCCTCTTCAGGATCCACTGTGACCCTGGATTCTTTCATATTCTACCCGAGCCATGTTCCACTCTTTAGGAGCCTTTAGACCAGTGGGCTGAGTTAGGGAATAAGTCACCTATCCTCAGCTGGTAACTTGACTAATTATTCCCTAGAACTAATCACAGACATCCATATTGCCTTCTTAGGCCTTACTCAAGCCTTTCCTCCAACTCTGGAATCATTCATCCTTTTTCCTTAACTTTTAGCTGCCTCAGGCTATTTCCTTGTCATTTTGCCCCTGTAATCCTCTAAGCTATTTGTTCATCTCTATGGCCTTTCTGGGCTTATCACTAAAGCCGTGATAGTCTACCATGCCTTACAATTCCCTTTTTCATCTTGCAGGGAGAGGTCTTGTAAAATCATCTTCATCATATCCTCAGATATTCTATCCTTTCATCACTCTTGGCCAACTTCACTCTCATTGGGGTAAGGTTAACTCCGCGAGCCTTGCATTGGCCGTTATTACTCTTTCCTGTGGGAGGACGTATTGCTTATACCAAAGCATGTCACCTCAACCACTTTCCCCGCCTTGATGGAGGATATAATACTTTCACAGGTACAGCGTCAACTCTACCGCTTCGGGGTGACGCACTGTTACATTCATAATGTTATCACCCCCATCATAACAGTTCCCCTTCCTTCTCTTCAAAAGACAGCTTGCTCTTGGCAAAGCAGCGTCAACTCTGTGTCGGAAAACCACCTCCCAATTTGAGAGATATTCTATGGCCAAGACCTGCTTGTTATTTAATCTCCATCCTGGCACATTCTTACATGCCAAATCCCTATTAAGGGAGCCTCTCAACCTGACCCATTCGATCATCCGGGCAATAGCATTTGTTTGTGGGGATCTCATCTCTCAGATTCCCTACTGGTGCTATGGTCGCACTTCTCATAGATGTCTTAGAGACATAAAAGAAAACTATTTAGTCCCCAACGTTATCAAGTATTTACGCATCATCAGGCTCTAAGCATCTTTGGGAACTTACTCATCTCTCTCTATGTATCAGTTCCTAGTGCAACCATCAACTTTCACATTCTCATCTATTTCTGTTCAAATCTATCCTCAAGAGGGATCGTGCCTGACTTTATTCTTTCTAACTTTCTTTACCTCTTGACCAATTATTCTTATGGTCAGGTGTTGATCACCATACCCTCATCACATCACACAGCAAACATTTAATCACCTGATTATATGGTATCTAGGTCAGGCACCAAGGTCATCATTAACTCTTCATTCATTATCATCTAATCTCTATCCCTCTTGGTTTACTGTCCCTTAGAGATTTTTACCTCTATTCAGGGGTTTGATCAACCCTCAAGCAACTTGTCTTATTACCTTGCCTCTATCGAGATTACATCGATGACATAGAGTTTAGGTTGCCACTTGGTTCCCCTATTGGGGCACTGACTCATACCTCTAGCTAGCCTATTGCACTCTTAGCCACTACCCTCTGGGAGAGTCTTTTGACTTTGACTCATACCCTAGTCAAGCTTTCTTAGCTCAACCATTCCGTTCCTGAGGGAGATTCTCTAAACAGTGACTACTTATCTCTTAGGTTACTTTTTGTCATTCCTTACTCCTCCTCTATATCCATTTCCCATAGAGAAGTCACCTCAGTTTCATAACCTTAGTTGGACCAATCTTGGCAACCCATTACTTTCCTAGATAAGAATTTCACTCATACTGGGCTTTGTTTGAACCAATACTCTGCTTATATCTTTGTATTATACCTTTGTCAAAACCATTACTAGATCCTCCGTTCTGTTTAAACAATTGCCAAAACCTTTACTTTGATACCAAAATGAAACATCCTACTTTTAACCCCTTAAAGTACGCATTAATAAGCATTATGATTTAAGCAGGTTATAACACAAGCTCGTGGATTTAAAATTTCAACATAATTATCCGGGTTACTATTCACTGTTCAAATTCCAGATTATAGGCCCAATTTCAAAAATCATAACTAAGTCCATAAAAATCGTATCTCTTTGTGTACACATCCAATTGAGGTGATCTACCTCTCATTTTAAAGATTGGGATGTGTACTATGAATCTGCTAAATTTTGTGGCTTAACTCATTCATTTGATAGGTCAAACTGGAGCTACAAACTCACTGCTCTATAACCTACGTTTTATCCTTTAACCTCTGTTTACTTTAACTCGGGTCGTTTCACTTGTGGAGCTAAAATTATGATCCTAGATTAACTAAATGCCATGGTAATGCAAATTGAGCTTGAAAAGGTTGGGGGTTTTCATTGAGACTTGCAATTAAGATAAAATACAATAGAATGTAAATGTATTTTTGGATTTTTGGGATATTAAGATGAAATGGATGGAAATCAAGTACTGAATCAATTGATAAAACCTCTTGAAAATGGATTCTTGGCAATCATAGTTCTCTTAAGATTTGGGAGTTTTATAAATTCATTAGGTTTTCTTGATAACAACCTCAATAACTCATTGAGTCCAATGCTTACATTAATGAACTCATTAATGAAAACATTGTTAAGCTTCCCTAATGTGTAATTAAGAATGAAAACTAAAAATCCCCTTTGAAGCTTTGGAACTCATGCTACTCTACCATCTTCAAGAGTTGAGAAGCTTAGCTCATCATAGCCTTAGAATCAGCTCCAACCAGAGGGAGTTCTTCAGCCATATCAGTAGCAGATGGAAGAAATGGAAATGGATGAAGAAAAGGTGCAGGAAAATGGAAGGTGAAAAAGATGGATATGGAGGATTAGGGTTTCTGAGGGAGAGATGAGAGAAGATGATGATAGAAATGTAGGTGGAGGCTGAATAATAAGAGTCTAACCTCATCATACCCAAAATAGGGTTTCTAACCCAAAATTTGCGTGCATGGATCGGTTCCTGGGGTTGGGTAGGTCAAAATTTCCTGAAATGGTCGGGTCTGAGATTTGCTGATACGAGTGGTTCGCTGCGGCGAAAAATGGCAGAGAGCCTTGCTTCTTGACGGACGACGTTCGTCACGGTGAATGAGAAGTGTGCCGCGGCGAACTATAGCAGAGGATCCTTCTTGCTTCTTGTGCCTTGAGTTCTTCAATTCTGGCCCCAATCTCTAGTGTCCTACAATAAAAAGCAACAAATTGAAGTATCAATTGTCCTAGAAATCAATTGAATACAATTAATAACCAATTATGACAATTTTATCCTCAAAAAGACACTAATTTAAAGTAAGGACTCTTAATCTAAATTAAGCACAATTATCACTAAAAAGGGCCAGAGAATACCATAAAATCATGGATAATATAATGAAAAGATAATAATATCTTGAGCTCAATCACTATGCATCCAGGCATGACAAAGATGTACCGAGACATTAGAGAGTTGTGTTTGGTGGCCTGGCATGAAAACAGACATCACAGAATATGTGTCAAAGTGCCTCACGAAATATTAGAGACCGTCAGAACCTCTACAACCTTTAAGTATTCTTGAATAAAAATGTGTTACATCCCCCAAAATTTAGTCCTAATAATGGGGATGAAAAATCAGATTAAGGATCAATAGGAAAAGTAGACTAGTTAAAGAAGCTAGGCATGACATAAAATCCAAAAAGGGTCTGGGCTGATATTTTCAAAATTATAGGTCTAGTAAGGGCAAAATGAAAAAAATCCTAGAAAAATTTTGAAAATTAAAAATTGGTAAATTAGAGGTTTTAGAATCCTATTTGAGGCTTTGGAGGTGAAAATAGTATGAGAATAGCTTATTACAGAATTTCTTGACAACGGAGGTTTTTCGGGAAAAAACAGTAGAAAATTAGCTAGAAATAATTATTTTAAATATATAGATGCCTCAATAATTCTTGGAAAAATATGAGAAAATGAATTTTATAAAATTGATTCCAGGTCTTGGAGTGCATGAATTAATTTTAGAATATTTATTACCTAAATCTTATCGATAAAGCCCTATTTCGAAGAAAATTCAAAATAAATAGGTAGACGTTGAGATAAATTCCAAAATTTTTCAGGAGGATTTCCTATATTTAAAAAGAGTTTTTGATGGAGAGAAATAAATTTTTGGATGCTTTGAACTATTTTTGAAAATAGTAAGTTTTGATTAGAAATTGATATTTGTGATTGCACCATACTTCTTCTCCCTTTTCAAATCAAATTTGGGCTTCATATTAGACCAATAAAGCCCAAAAATTTCATGCAAGCCATGGTCCAAAAATTAAAGAGAGTTAAGCCCAATTCAAGCACAAAAAATCAAAAGAAAAATCAAGAAGAAAGATACTTGGCTTGATCTAAAAATTTGAGGTATTTGATTAGGCCCACATGGCCTCTTATGTGGCAGAAAATGGTGCCACAATGAAGAGGGAGAGGGTTAGATTTTTGCTCTATAAATACCCCTCCAAATACCCTAAAATTCTGCCAAAATTAGAAAATAGGAGGAAATTTTGTTCGAGTGAAATCTTAATACTAAACAGCACCTAAACCCCTTCAAATTCAAGGAAAACTATCAAGTTTCAAGCAAGGATGTATTAAGGTATGTCTGATGTCACATCAGGTAATATGGCAATTAGGGATAATGAATATTCCTAAACAGTTAAGGGCAAAAAAGGATAAGGAGTAATAGAAGAATTTTGGTGGAAAATGATTATTATGATTTTCCAAGTCAATTATGAAAGTTTGACTAATTAAGAAAAATTAGTCAAAGATAATTATGGAAAAATATCTTCAAGTCTTAGAAAATTAAGGAAAAATAAAGATAATATTCTTTGAGAATTACATGAGATTATATAATTGGTTTTATAACCAAATTACCCTTGAAAAAATTACAAAGGAATTTAAGGATAATTTAGGCTAATTTAAGGGCTTTTATTTAGAAAACTCCAAATAAATATATTTAAGGCAAGAAAAATTCTAAGAAAATTTCTATGATGCCCCAAGAAATCATAAGAGATATTGGGATTAAAAAGAGTTCCTCAAATATCCAAGATTTTTCCTAATTCTTTTGAAAAGTGGAAAAATGATTGGCAATTTAATTTTGAGACAAAGAGGGCATTTTGGGAAGATAAAAATGAGAAGAATAAATTATGGATCTAATAGAAAATAATTTCAGAGGCCAGAGTACTATAATTATAGAAAAGAAATTAAACTCGAAGTAAAAGTGTACCGATAAAGTGTAGAGTAGAGTCTTGAACTTTGTTTAGCGCACAATTTGCCATGTGTCAAGCTCCTAATGGAGAGTAATTAAAGTTGCCAAGTGTCACGTCTCAAATGGAGAGGATTTTGACTTTGAAAACTAATTATATTTGGATTTATTTAATTAAGAAAGAAGTTTCAAGAAGGAGTAGGGAAGTAACACTTGGTAAATCATTTATTGTTGGTGGTTGGGATATTTTGTGCACATTAGATGAGCTCTTCCTCCCTATTTTTGCTGATCAAGTTTTGGCCAAAGAGAAGGCAAGAGGAAAAAGAGAGTTTCAAGTGGAATCAGGAGAAAAAGCACCAACTTTGATCATCCAACCAAGATCCAAGGTTAGTTTTTGGTTCTAAGTTGTCCCTTGCCTTGTTTGCTTGAGTTGTGTAGTAAAAATTTCTAGTTCTCCCTTTTTTCTTATGCTAGCCAAAATGATAATTGTGGAGGGGAGGGAGTTTGGTTATTAAAACTTGGTAGAACACTTCAAAGCATGGTTTTTCCTAGTGGTTTCAAGTGATTGTGGGTTGCTTTTGAAGTGATTTCCATGTTTTTCAAGAGGGAGATTTTGGCCAAGACCACAGCTGAACCCTAAGATGAGTTTTTCAATGTTTTGATGCTTCCATTGTAGGATAAACCTAAAGAACAAGTGTTAGAAGCATTAAAATCAAAGTTGTAATTTTTGGATAATAAACACTATTTGGTTCAGTCAAGAGGAAACTAGAAGGAGGAGTTTAATTTTCTTAAATCCAAGTAGATATTTGGAATCTACATGAAAAATCATGTAGGAATGAGTCAAAGAGGAATTTCTAGAGTTAAGGAAACAAACTCTAAAAATTTAAAGAACAAAGATGGAAGCTTTAAGGGACAAGGGTTGTCCTTGAGTTGTGTTTTTGTTTTTGCTAGGTTTGGCTGATGAATGTTACTACCCTTTTATGGATTTCCATGGTAGGGTTTGGCATTTGTGGAAGCAAGGAAGAAGAACAATAAAATCAAGAGCATTTGGAGAAAGGTAGCAAAGTTGAACCTAACTACTAACATTAACTTTGCATTGTTGATTATTGCATGATTAATTACTATTATATGGATGAACTTTCTTGATTGTGATGTGGCTGCTCTTTGCACTTTCTTGCTTTGGCCTTTGTATGATTGAGTTTGCCAAATGATAAGCCTGCTAGTTCACCAATAGTAGCTAATATGGCTATGCATAGTAATGATGCTTGCTGATGATATAGTTGGTTAATTTTGCTATTGCGATTTCATTGAAATCTCATTCATTCCAAATAAAATCTAACATTTTAGGAGTTGATTCATTAAAGGGCAAGCTGTAGATTCAAGGTTAATTATGGTGCCAAACCATAAAAAATTTTGTTGGCTTTTGATTATGTACATATTATGCTGTTCAGAACTTTGAGTGACGTTTTGACTAGGTTACCGAACATGCTAAATCATGAAATTTGGCATGATTGTAGATCACGTTCTAAGCTTCATTTTGATGCTAAAGTGCCAAAAATGGCCAACTACATGATTTTTAATGATTTTTCAAAGTTAAGGTTGAGAATATGAAAAAATAGTTTATACCAAAAGGATAGTGGTGACTTTCGCAAAAACCTGACACTTGCTCAAATGGAATTGATCTATAAGTTTTTTTTTTCCTTAAAAGAGCATTAAAAGATCTTTTTACAAAATTTTGGACCACTTTGGGTTTTTAACATTTAAATGAATGGTGCCTAAACTAAACGCAATGAAAACAAACCTAAGATACTATATTTTTGGTGTTTTAAGATAATAATGATGGAATGGAAATGAATGATAGGAAATCTCTTGAAAATGGTTTTGATGGCAATCATAGTTCACTTAAAATACTAGGAGTTTCACAAATCCATTAGGTTTTCTTAATAAGAACCTCATTAACTCAATGAGTCCAAAGCTTACATTAATGAACTCATTAATGAAAACTTTGTTTAGCTTCCCTAATGTGTAATTTTGGAATGATTATGCAATTGGCTTAATGTAACACACAATCAACTCAGTACCAAAACATAACCATGCAAGATAGGAGAGAATCATGAGAGTTACAATAAGCATAGATGCAACTACATATATTTAAACACAAAATTCAACATCAATCAATCCAAATTACAAATGTAATCATTAACCAATAATTACAGTATCAATCCCAAGTTCCTAACTAAGAAATTACAACTCCTAGACCTAGAAAGCCATAAATCATACCTAAAAATTCCAAACTGAAACTAAACTCCCCTTTGAAGTCTGGAAACTCATGCCACTCCACCATCTTCAAGAGTTGATAAACCCTAGCCCTCCATAGCTTCAAGAAAAACTCCAACCAAAGTGAATCTATCAACCATGGTAGCTGGGAGTGGAAGGAAATGAGATGAAATGAAGAAAAGATTAAGGAAATGGATGGGGAAGAAGATGGAGGTGGAGAGGCAAGAAGATGAGAGAATAGAGGTGTTGGAGATGATAGAATGGGGTGTTAGGTCGAAAATAGGGTTCCTAAGGGCTTGAGGGGTTAATCTGGATCGGATCATATGAGTAAAGGGTCCATATTTGCATTCTGGATCCGAATCTGACGTTCCTGATACGAAGAGGTTCACCGCGGCGAACTCAGAAGTTTGCCCCGATGAACTATTCCAGAGAGGTATTCTAGTGAGATAGTTTGAGATTTTGAGAGTTTGCCCCGGCGAACTATTCCAGAATAACCACTGATGCATATTTTCAGACTTTTTGCTACAGCACAGCATTTTCTTGGAAACTCTCATGTTGTGTAATGCTTTGGTCTTCAATCTTGGCTCTAATTTTCAAGTGTCCTACAATGAAAAGCAACAATTTGAAGCATCAATTGTCCTAGAAATCAATTGAATACAATTAATAATTAATTATGACAATTTTACCCTCAAAAAGACACTAACTCAAGGTAAGGACTCTTAATCTAAATTAAGCACAATTATCATTAAAAGGAGCTAAAACCTATGATAAAAACCCTTAAAATGATATGAAATAATATAGAATAATTGGGTTCAATCACATTGCATTTAGTTTTGGCACGTTTCATTAAATGTTAAAAACCCAAAAACCCCTTTTTATTACTTTGCATAGCATTTAGTCTAACTTAGGTAATTAATTAAGGCTCCCAAAAGAGAAATGACCCGAGTTTGCATTACTGCATAGCTTGGAATTAAATTTTGAGTGAGAACCCCTAAGTGAACGACAGAAAGGCTCTCTTTCACATAGTATACTTGCTCTTATATGCCTCTTGCATAGTTTGTTCTTTAATATATGTCATAGAAGGAACATATATTCTTCTTTTGTACTCTAGTATTGCTTCTAGAGAGATCTCAAAATCTTGAGTCTCGTTTTGTAGTATTTTAGCTCTCAGAGTATCTACTAAATGATCTCTTTTCTGACTTTTTCTATCTGTTTAATCAATCATGCCTCTGCTTTTACCATTTCAGCTTTTCCCTTTATTAACTACATCTGACAGATGGGATTCCAATCCTTGATGCCTTTGATGAGCTTTTGCTCTTTTATCATTAGTGATACCACCTGCACCGCCTTCCGACTCAATGCGTTTGCCACTATATTAGCTTTTCTTGGATGGTATTTCATTTGGTAGTCATAGTCTTTGAGGAGCTCCATCCACCTCCTTTGTCTTATGTTCAGTTCCTTTTGGTCCTATGGGTACTTGAGACTTTTGTGGTCATAATATAGTTCAATGGTTACCCCATATAGATAATGCCTCTAGATTTTCAAAGCATAAACAACCGCTGCTAGTATCGGGGTGATTTTCTTTGTGCGTTTTAAGTTGCCTAAGGCATAAGTGACCACTCAACCTTACTGTATCAGTACATATCCCAACCCTTACTACTTGCATCAATATACACTACATATGTAGCGTAGCATCAGGGATAATTAGCATAGGAGTAGAGGTTAGCTTTTACTTTAGCTCCACAAAGCTAGCCTTACGCTTTCCGTCCCACATAAATGGTTAATTCCTTCTAGTGAACTTAGTTAGTGGGAGGACAATTCTAGGAAAGTCTTGAATAAATCTTCTGTAATAAACCTACCAGTCCCAGAAAGTTGCAAATTTCTGTCATTGTCTTGGGTTTCTCCCAGTTCAATATCACTCTTTACTTGGGTCTACCGCTACTCCTTCTCGGGTAATCACATGACCTAAGAATCTTACTTTGTTTAACCAGAATTCACACATACTCAGTTTAGCATACAATCGCCTTTCCTTTAAAGTATTCAGAACAAATTGATCCAGGTATGGATAGAAGATTCTTTTCATGTAATCCATAAAAATTACAAGTGCGTTCGTCAATCCAAAATGCATAACTAAAAACTCATAATACCCATAACAGGTTTGGAAAGCAGTCTTCGATATATCTTCTGCCTTAATTCTTAGCTGATGGTAACTCGATCTTAGATCAATTTTAGAAAATACAACAGCACCATCTAGTTGATCTGGCAAATCATCAATATGGGGTAATGGATATTTGTTCTTGATTATCACTTTGTTCAATTCTTGATAATTGATACATAATCGCAAACTGCCATCCTTCTTTTTCACAAACAATACTGATGTGCCCCATGGGGATATACTGGGTCAAATAAAACCCTTCTCTAATAACTTTTCTAACTGCTTCTTTAGCTCCACCATTTTGTTTGGAGCCATTCGGTATGAGGCTTTAAAAATTGGTCCTACTCCTGACATTAGATCAATGGAAAACTCTACTTCTCTTTCGGGTGATGTCCACTGATCTTTGTGGTAATGACTTCCAGAAAATCACATACAACTGGTATTTTTGCAATCCCTTCTTCTACTTCTGCTTTTGCAGAGAAGAATACTTTGTACCCTTGGCAACCTTGTCTCAAGTATCTACCTGCCTTACCCTTTGTAATCAAGTTCAACTTTACTTCCGTGCAAGGAGTTGGCTCTTGGGTAGCAAGGATTAATGTTTTATTCTTACAGTCAAGGAGTATGTTATGCAAAGAAAACCAGTTCAAGCCAAGGATAACATCAATATCATAGAAAGGCATGCATATAAGATCCAACGTAGTGTAACAATAGGCATACCAGACAATGCAATTTAAACAAACACTAGAAGTTAAAATTTCAACACCAGTAGGAGTGAAAACACAAAGATCATATAGCAACATGTCAACAATGAGGCCTATGTACCTAGAGCAATCATACGATATAAAGGAGTGGTTGGCACCTGAGTCAAACAATGCATGCACAAGGTAATTATTCATACTAATCCTACCTTGGACCATCTCAGGTGACTTACTTGCTTCTTTCTTGCTGAGGGTGAACACCCTGCCCTAAGTTCGAGGCCTCAAACTGTCAGCACTTTGTGGCTACTTCTTAACAAAATGTCCCAGCTTTTTGTATCGGAAGCACATGTTTTGACCCATCAAGTAAGGCCGATCTCCATGATTCTTTCCTCATATTTCATATTCTTTTCCTCGGTAAATGTTGTCAAATCCTTCTTGCCTTGCTTCTCCTCCTCGTATAGGCCTCCTCAAAAAATTAAGCCTTCTTCTCTTTCTATTGCTACCACAGGAAGTTCCTTCCTTACTTGACCTTGCCATGAGTTTCTCGACACTTGAGGCTACCCAAGCCAAATCATGATGATTTTGGCTACTTTTCATGATGATTTTGGCTACTTTTCATGATACGGTAGACTTCCACTGCCTTGTTGAATACCTCAAGCTGTCATGGGACTACCTTTTCTCTCAGCTCTGGTCTCAACCCTCTAACTATCTTTTTTTATGAACCAGCATTCATCATTCATGTGTTAGAGATATGTGGAATAAAGGGACAGCTTGATATATCTGGCCAAGTATTTGTCAAAGGATTCATTGGTCGCTTGCTTTATTGTGAGGAACTGAGCTTCTTTCTCGTCCCTCACAGATTGAGAAAAGTACTTTAGGAAAAACTATTTCTTGGACACTTCCTAAGTAACAGGAGTTTTATTTGCCTACAGGACTAACTTTGTGTTCCTTCACCATCGATTTGCCTACCCCTCTAGTTTATATATGGCCAGCTAGGCCTTTCTTCCTGACAAGCACTCGAGGATCTTAAAAATCTTCTCAAGCCAAGTTATCCAATCCTTGGCTACCTGTTCATCGAAGGTTCCCTCAAAAAATAAGGGATAGTGCTTGCCAAATCGTACTATCCATTGCTACAGATTATCAGGTTCTACAGCAGCTTGTGCTTGCTCAAAAATCCCTGCCAGAGGTTGCTAGGGTTATTGGACTGGTTGGGCTGCCCCAGCTGTTCCTTGTCTGAGTTGTTGTAACTGTGCTATTGTTGCTACTACTACTGTAGCTATAGCAGCATCTCGCTCTTGTTCCTAGCAAACTTGTACAGATTATATTTCTTATATCATCTGTTGTTGTTCCTCTAACCTATTCATTATCATTTGAATAGGGTCAGCAAGGGGTCTAGTAGATACTTCCCCTGTACGAGCACCACTTTTTGTTCTTGCCATTTTACTTTATCTTCTTAACTATAAAAGGAACAGGGGCATTATTGATATGCACAAGATATTTTATATATTATTTAACTATTTACATTAACTTAGCATAGTTAGCATAATGGTCAACTAGTCACAACCATATACATATACAATCATCCAGTTAGGGCACAAGAGAAAAAGAAAATATGGAGATGACAAAAATCTCCAGGTCATCCAGCAACTAATCAGAGGTATATAGATCTGGGCTGTTACAAATCTTCTAGACCTCAATCTACCATACTCGGCTCCTAGGTAGTGAGTCTATCAATGCTTGTCCCCATAAAGTCTCATTAGTGTTCATGGGATCCTCCTTAACTACCTCATCATGTACCAGTCAGACATAGTAAACGTAGTCCAAATAAATGGAAGCATACTAGTTTTGTGACTTGTCAATGTGTCTCCCTAGCTCTATCAGCTCCCTGAATATATCATCTTAACTTTTGAACTCCTTTTTAACTAACAGTGGTGTTTTCTTGATAGGTAGATCCTTGGCCTTGACATTGCTGAGACCAACTTTATTTATGGGTCTGGCCTTGACCCCACTTAGACCTGCCTTATTAAGGTTGTCTCTAGGTCCAATTACACTCTGTGTATCATCCTGTAGCTCTCCCTCTCTAATTCTATTGGAGGCTATACTAGACTTTGCTTTAGCCTCAAATCTGCCAGGGTGTCTAAGAGGAGTTGTAGTGTCCTCATCTGGTACTAGCCATCTTATAAACCACTAGTCTGGGAAATCCTCTCCTGGCATCCTCTGATTAATTATACCCCTGATTTCTTGTCTTCACAACATGCCATTTCTATTCTTGCACTTAAATCATTTCATAATACACAATCCATAAATATGTATATATCACACAATTCAAGCTCTAAATACACAACAAATAGTAACATAATATAGCAAATAGCAAACCAAAACCTTTGTTCATAACAACTTTAACAAATAACTAGGGCACTCTACACACTTGTCAAAACCTTTGCTCTAATACCAAAAATGTCATACCTTATTTTTAGACCATAGTATAACTCAATAGAACCATTTCTTATGGCCTTAGGTTAGAAAAATTTGGACTTTAAAATTTCACAAGTTTGGGTTACTATTCATTGTAACCCTAGTAAAGGTCAAACTTTGAAAAATCATAATTAATTCTAAAAAAATCAAAATGAGGTAGTTCTAAGTTTTACTTAAAGCTCTTGATATCATCGTTAGAGAAAAAGAATACTCATTGGTATCCAGAACTTACCAATTAATCCCAGAATTCACGCAATGTGGTACTATTCATATAATCATTTTTCAATTTTTCATAACTTATGTCCAACTTTGGAAAGACATAACTCTTTGTACAAGACTCGAAATTGGATGAAATACCACTTGTTTTAAAGCTAAAAGTATGATCTATAAGCCTACCAAGTTTTAGTAAAATCTCATTTATTTTTATAGAATTTCATGTGATCAAACTTTGCCCTTAAAAAGTCAACTTTTATCCCCTCTTTATGCCTTTTTTAGTTATTCTTCCATTTTCCTTTCATATGACCGTCCCAATCATATAATCCATGACAAAGCATGATTCCTTGATGATATAATCACATGTATATCAACTTTGGTCATTAATACATGATTCCAACATAATTCACAATAATTCACAATAATTATAATAATTACAAAAATTGTTCCAAGAGGCATAACAATTAATTATTTCCCAAAATGATCTCTTTTCTTTTGTTCTTGCTTGGTCCAACCCTTAGTTGGTGAATATTGTGATATAAAGGAATGAGATTTTATAAAAGTCTCAACAACAATGAATCATAATTATCATGCAGTTTGAAACGTCCTGCCTTTAACCCCTCAGAGCACGCATTCGTAAGCGTTATTGTTCAAGTAGATCATGACACAAGCCCGTGGATTTAAAAAATTCTAATTAATTACTTGGGTTACTATTCACTGTTTAATCTGCAGATTACAGGTCTAACTTCAAAAATTCATAACTAATTTCATAAAAATTGTATTGAGGGGCTCTAAATTTCTACAGAAAGATATTTTGATGCTCTATAAGGGAAAAATATCCAATTGGACTTATCTTTGCCCAATTCGTACAGTTTAATCAGTAAATATTACTGTTCATTTCATAAAATCTGGAACTTTAGGATTCTATGCCTCTTTTAGAAATTTGTATCTCCTTGTATACAGATCCAATTAAGGTGATCTACCTTTCATTTTAAAGCTTGGGATGTGTACTATGAGTATGCCAAATCTTGTGACTTAACTCCTTCATTTGATAGGTCAAACTGGAGCTACAAACTCACTGCTCCAGGACCTACGTTTTATCCCTTAACATCTTTTTACTTTAATTCTTTTTATTTCTTTGGCATACATAACATGGGCTTACTCTTTCCTGTTCATGCTCATACATTTCTATACATGTCATAAGCATTATAATTAAATATATGGTATCATAGGCATCCATAACATAAATTACATAATAGGAGAATTACACATTGAATGATAATATGATTCATTAACATGAACAATTCTCCACTTTCTTCTCCTTGCTTCTCATGCCATTATTGCCCACTGATGATTGACCTAAATAGTTGGTTAGGGAGGGGTGAGATTCAGGGGAATCTCAGTAGCAAACAATACCACATTAATCATGCTAGATGGATGCTAATACACTACACGTAACTTGTTTATTCTTTTCTTAATTAGTGACATATTAACGTACTCAAAGCTAACTTCTTGATGTATGGCCATAGAGACATAATCTACTCATCATGAATAGCAATTACAGTAGCTAAAACATGTCACAATAACATTCAAATAACATGTACACAGCAACACACAAGCATACAACATCAAGCAATGAGAATAGGTAAGTTCACTACCTTGCATTTCAAGCTTTCCTCTTACTTTTCCTTTGACTCCCTTGACTTTCCAACCATGTGGGCCTAAACATAGTCATAATGATCATACAATCTATTAGGACTAAGAGACTACATTACATAATATTCAAGACTAGCTCTCTTGAACCTCAACCCTTTATCTTTGTTTTAGGGTTTTCTTTCTAACTTTTCTAACATAAATCTCATCATTTCCCATCCTTAAGATCCATTTCTTGTCAATTAGGACCACTTTAAATGGCCTTAGATTCAAGAAGATCAAATTTGAAAATTTTGCTTCGTGGGTACTGTTCAAGCAGAAATTCCAGAATTTTTGCTTAACTTTGAAAATTCATAATTAATTCTAAAAAAATCAAAACTAAGTGGTTCCAAGTCTCACTAAAATATCATTAAGTTATATTTAAAGGTAAAATAGTTTCAAGAACCAATTCTATTCTGAACAGTACCAGAATTGTACGGAATTTGATACTCTTCTAAAGGTTAAACACTATTTCCAGATTTCAAACCATAACTTTAAAAAATCACCATAAATCGTACACATATCCAAATGAAGTGTTCTACCCATGGATTTAAATCTTAAAAAGTTTACTTTGATCATGTCAAATTTCAGAATCAGATACAAAGAGTAACTTATTCAAAATATGCATCAAATCAGATGCTACAACCATCACTTACCTTGATCTTGAAGCTTGAATCTTGTTCCTTCTTCTTGGCCTTCACCCCTACATTTTCTCTCTAAATTTTAGCAGAGTTTGCCTCTACAAATGGCTACCAAAATGCTCTTCCAAGTTGGGTATTTATAGCTGATTGAACCCAATTGTTCTATGTTATTTCATATCATTTTAAGGGTTTTTATCATAGGTTTTGGCTCCTTTTAATGATAATTGTGCTTAATTTAGATTAAGAGTCCTTACTTTGAGTTAGTGTCCTTTTGAGGGTAAAATTGTCATAATTGGTTATTAATTGTATTCAATTGATTTCTAGGACAATTGATGCTTCAAATTGTTGCTTTTTATTGTAGGATACTTGAGAATTAGAGCCAAGATTGAAGACCAAAGCATTACACAACATGAGAGTTTCCAAGAAAATGCTGTGCTGTGGCAAAGAGTCTAAAAATGTGCATCAGTGACTATTCTGGAATAGTTCGCCGGGGCAAACTTTTGAGTTCGCCGCGGCAAACTCTCAACATTTCACTAAAATTCTTCTCTGGAATAGTTCGCTGCGGCCAACTTTTGAGTTTGCCTCAGCAAACCCTCTCGTATCAGTAACGTCAGATTCGAATCCAGAACGCAAAAATAGACCCTCTACTCATATGATCCGACTCAGATTGACCCCTTAAACCCTTAGAAACCCTATTTTCAAAAAAACACTCCATTCTATCATCTCCAACACCTCTATTCTCTCATCTTCTTGCCTCTCCACCTCCATCTTCTTCCCCATCCATTTCCTTCATCTTTCCTTCACTCCATCTCATTTTCTTCCACTATGAGCTGCCATGGCTGATGGATTCACTTCAGTTGGAGCTTTTCTTGAAGCTATGGAGGGCTAGGGTTTATCAACTCTTGAAGAAGGTGGAGTAGCATGAGTTTCCAAGCTTCAAAGGGGAGTTTCAGTTTCAATCTTTAGTTTCTACCTACGTATTTATGATTTCCTAGGTCTAGGATTTGTAAATTATTAGTGAGACACTTTGGTTGATTCTGTAATCATTGGTTAATGATTTACATTTAACTTTCATTTTCGGTCTGTCCGTACACTATTAATTAGATTTTAGGTCAACTTTGAAAATTCATAACTAATTCTAGAAAACTCAAAATGAAGTGATTCCAATTTTTCCTTGAAGTTTGCTAAGAGTTCTCTAAAGGAAAAATATTCATTGGACTCAATTCCATCCAAAACAGTATCAGAAAATTTGACAAAATGTACTGTTCATATGGTCAATTTTTGAATTTTCAGTACTTTAGCCCAAATTTGGGAAGGATAACTCTTTACACACAACTCCAAATTTAATGACCAGCCCCTCGATTTAAAGCTAAAAATGAGATCTATTTGCCTACAAAATTTTAGGGGTATATTCCACCATTTGCTCATTCTTTTATGTAGCACAAGAATACCTCTTTTTAGGACATTTTTATTCCCTAAACCATATTTTCTTCAATTTTCCTTCCTCTTTTTCAATTGCCATCCATTCCAACGCATCATACTATAATTATAAACCACCATCCAACATTACACTTTACATACTGTCAAAGTATTCCATATCCATAATTCATTACAAACTTATAATGAAGTTTAATAAAATACAACATAAATTAATATATTGTCACAAAATCTCTATGGTCTCCCTAGCTCACACCAATTCTTTGCTCTTATCCATACTTGGTCCAGTCCCTATTGTTGCATAATTTAACATAAGGGAGAATGAGATTTTAAAAAAATCTCAATAGCAATGAACTATAATAATCATGTTAATCAAGCAATGCAAAATGTGATATGTCATAAAACTTCAAGCATCCTCAAGTCCCATAAAATCACAGTTTTCATCAAATCAAAAAAGGAATCAAACAAACTTTCACATTAACATATTATCATGAATTTGGCCAAAGAATATCAAATGTCATAAAATCAACAATGCCACAAAATAAGTTCCTTACTTCAAGCAATCCACATAAGCACATTACACAAGCAAGATAAACAATCAAATTACAATCCAATGCTACCTCTTAGCTCAAACCAATTTGGCCTCTTCAAGGAATTTGGCTCTCCTTGATTCCTCTCCACAAAACCTATCAATTCAAGTATAATTGCAACCACATTAACAATTGTACAACTTAATTACAACCTTTTAACCTTAACTTACATAATTCCCCATTTTTCTTTGATTTTTAACAATATTATTCCTCCTTTAGATTCCATAATCTCTTGATCCAATCCTACACCAATTTTTATGAGGAATTCAAATATCCAATCAGATTTTAAAAAAACAAACTCCCTCCCTCTCAAGTTATAATGGCCGAATAGGGGTATATAACTTCCAAAATTTTTATTTTTGATTCCAATGATTTTAAATACTTTTCTTTAGTATATCCCTACACAAAAACACATTTTAAACCCATTGGAATCATCAAATCACAGCAAAACAAGTTGCTGCACCAAATTTTCCCTTTGGGCGAATTGAACTACAAAAATCCTAGCTTGGTTTTCTTTCAAAAATCAATCCATACACCACTAAAACATATTTATTCCACTTGATATTTAAGGTCTCTGTCCTTCCCTAAACAGCACATGTTCAACCAAAAATTGGGCAGTAATTTCTCTTAATTTTTCAAGCCCAAAAACCTTAACTAAGCTAGCTTAAAACTTAGGGATAAGAAGGCTTCAACATACCTTAATGCTTCCTTGTTATAAGTTAAATGATTCCTTACTCAAAACCCTCTCAAATTCAGTCTCCCTTGGCCTGAACACAAAGTGGCAGCACCTCCCCCTATTTTCCTAATTTTTCTACCTTTTTTTTTGTATTTTAAGGAGGGCTATCTATAGACAAATGGATCTGCCATTTTCCCCATAATTTGGATGCCCAAAATAACAAATAATAGGGTGACTTGGCAGCCATCCAATGCTACATAACTCCAGATTTAACCAAGTGTCCATATACTAGAATTTTCCAACAATTATCCACTAATTTTGGAATTTTATTTAATTAAAATGAAGCCTCTAGAAATATCACAAAATTGGGATTTATTCTAGGCCTAATGTGGGTCTCACACATGGTTTAGGCTGGCCTAAAAAGATGGCCCACAACCCAAATCAAAATCCCAAATTGTTTCAAAACTTTATTAGTTACTATTCACTAGTAACATTCTATAATTTTTTTTGGCCTCCAAAAATTCATTTCTATCCATGATAATTCACCTTTTAATATAAGAATATGATCTGAAAATTTTCAAAATTTTTCTCTAGCTCTAGGTATTCATTTTGAATTTCCTCCGATTAGGCCTCTATTAGTGCAACTGTGAGAAAACTAATTTTCTAACATTAATTCCTGAACTTCCAAGGCCTAAAAGTAATTTTATAAATTCTCATAAATATTTATATGATTTTTTTCATATTTTTATCAAATTTATTGAGGTGTCTAACTAATTAAAATAATTATTTTCCTATGATTTTCCAATATTATCCCTAAAAAAGCGTCTGTATTCAGAAAATTCTATAGAATCCCTTTTTGCATAATTTTTACCATTAAGGCCTCCATTGAGGTTCTAAAACCTCTAATTTATATTTTTCCTATTTTTTGAGAATTTTCTAGAATCTTTCTCTAAATTTCCTATTTTGCCCTTCATGGACTGATAATTACGTAAAAGCTGGCATGGACCTTATCGAGGTTTCACTTCAAAATTTGTTTCATCTCCCCATCTAGTCTGTACATTGGCCCTCCTCCCAATTTTTGATTTCCTATGTCTAGGTGAAATTTCTTGGGATGTGACACATTTAACCCCAAAGACATTAAGCAAACGATTAAATCAATAATTGGTGGAATCCAAAAATTATTCACTTTAGTTTATAACTAGATTTTATACACACTTCCATCCAATTAGAATCAAGCACAACGATCATACTTTATGAAGGAATGGCTAAATTTGAAAGTTGTATGATCCAATGGTTGAAAATGTATAAGACAAGTTGTGTCTTGTCCTTGCTCTATAAATTAAAGCCCTCTCCTCTCCGATTCTCAGCAATTTCATGGTTCCACCTTAGATGATGAATGAGCTTATGGCAAAATAAAATCATGAAGTTGAACAGAGGAAAAGTGAGAGCAATCAAGTTCAAGAGGCAAAAACCCTACGAATCTTCTTCACATTAAAAAGTGTTCTTCACTAAACTTATTTCTCTTATCAAGACCTTTTCTTCCATACCATTTTTACTTGTCAAAGATCACAAGTTCAATGGCTAGAAGAGAGAGAGAATTTGTTCGAAGAGAAAATGCTAAGGACCAAAGGTAAGCTTGAAATCTCCCTAAAACTTGTAATTTTTAAAGCTTGGGATGGATTTTTGGTTTGATGATGATTCAGTCTAGAGTCAAGAATGGTTTATAGAAGATGAGTTTATGGGTTATGGTCTTGTTTTGATTTTAAAGGATGAAAATCAAGTGTCGTTATCAGAATATGGAAATTTCAATCTCTTCCTTACCCTTATATATGTTTCGGCCATCATACTTTGAGTAAGGAGGAGTTGGATTTTGTTATTCATGTGTATGAGGCAAAAAAAATCTTGTCTCAGATAGGTATGGGTTATGAAAAAATACATGCTTGTCCTAATAACTGTGTGTTGCACAGAAAAGAGTATGCTGGTCTAAGTGAGTGGCTAAAATGTAAAACTTCATGATATAAAGTGAAGAAGAATATGGGTTGTACTGGTAACTGTGATAGTTATGAGATATGTAAAGGGCAACCTTTGAAGGTGTTGTGGTATCTTCTGATAATATCACAATTTAAGCGTTTATTTGCTAATACAATAGAAGCGAAGAAGTTAAGATGGCATCTTAATGAGAGAATATTAGATAGAAAATGAAACATCCTTCCTTTAATCCCTCAGAGTATGCGTTTAAAAGTGTTATGGCTCAAGCGATTCATGAACAAGCCCATAGGTTGAAAATTTGCCATTAGTTCTTGGTTACTATGCACTAGTTAAATTTCAGATTTTTTTATCCAACTTGAAAAATTCAGATCTCCTTGTGTACACATCCAATTGTGGTGGTTTACCTATCATTTTAAAGCTTGGGATGTGTAATATGTGATCATCAAATTTCATAGTCATATTCCACTAATTGTTAGGTCAAACTGGAGCTACAAACCCACTGCCCCAAGACCTATGTTTTATCTTTCATTAACTTCTTACTTTTAATTCTCCCTTCATTCAAACATGCAACAACTAGCCTAATGGATTCCCATTCATTCATATACTTTGAGTTGCATGCCATTTAACATTATACATCAAACATTATATCACATTCTATGATTGACATGTCCACAATAAATTACATTACTAACAACGTCAACCATTACATTGAAACACATGTAAATTCTCTATTTTCTTTGCTTCCATCTTCTTGCCCTTCTTCATGTATGCCTTCTCCTTGTCATTTAACCTACTATGGTTGGTTAAGGGAGGGTGAGATTTGAAAGAATCTCAGTAGCAAACATTACCATTTATGCATGCAAGATGGATGCAAGTGTATGACATGCTTTTGTCTACATAACTTTATCGTTCATGCACAGTGAATTGCCATGGAAAGTAAGGCATTCATTCATATTCTCATAACATAATACCAAGACATGCTTAACATAAACATAGCAATCATATTTCAGTAGCATAGCTTAGTCACATCATGGCATTCATAGCACATACACACACATTAAGCACATAAGAAAGGTAAGTTCACTACCTTGTATCATAAGTTTTCTCTTGCTCTTCAATTTGCTCCCTTTTTACTTCCAACCATTAAGGTTGCTTCCTCAACCTTTGTCATTCCTTTTCCTTGATATCTCATGGCCCTAAATACACCAACATATCATTTCTATTCATTTAGTAGAGCCATGGTAATCAACAACATCAATACTTTGTTTTCTTTGAGCTATATTAGCTTCTAATTTTTGAGTTTGATTTCTAATCTTTCTAAAATTAATTCCACATACTATTCCCACACAATTTTGCATGTAAAATCCATTTCCAAGCTCAAAATAATCAAAATCAAACTCCTCTCTACTCAACTTAATCTAGCCAAACATAGGGTCTTATGGCTCAACATTCCACTTTCAATTCTAATGCTTCCAAACTTGTTTTCTCACCTTTACCCCACACAAATTTTCATTTTAAACACATTGAAAGCATAAAAATCATCAAAATCCAATGCTAGCCCCAAGAACTAGCCCTGGCCAAAATATTACTCAAGTTACATAACCAAAAAATTCAACCACTTTCAACGTAAAACCACTTGATTCTTGTTTTGTTCAAGCCTTTAAACATTATTATAACATCAATTTCATCTTCCCCTATTCTTAAAAATTTCGTGTAGCATGTCCCACTGAAGTTTTAAGCTCCCAAAAATCATTAAAATCTATAACCAAGCTCAACAACAACAAGGGTAGTGAAAACTACATCAAAAACCATAAACATACCTTGTTTTAGAGCTTGATCTTGCATATGACCACTTGGCCTTTCTTTCTCCCTCTTCTTTCTCTCTCTAGAATCTATTTTTCAAGAGTTTCCCCATAGGTCCATGGCTTGCACGAAAATGAGGGGTGGGGAGGGGGTATTTATAGAAAACAAGACTGAATTTAGGCCGTTGATCTTAAAAATATATGGCTTGATTTGGACCGTCCATTTTCTCTTTTAATCTTGTGGTGACAAGTGTCCCATGACATCATGCTTACATCCTCTTGATGACATCATGCTTATATCATCTATCCACATGCCTGTAATCCAACCATACTTGTGTCTTACATCCGACTGTACACGTGTCTTACATCTGACCTTACACGTAATACCTTCTTTTCCCATCTAGCCATATACTTGTCTCTTCCATATTCCTTCATCATCTTGGTATCAAAATAGGGAGAAAATTAATGTAAAATTCGTACAAAATACAACCCTTAGGTATTCCTCCACTATCTTGCCATTATGCAATGTATAGGGTACTTTTTCGGGCCCTAACTTACCTGGGACCACTGGGACATGTTCTAACACCATTTTCTCATCCCAATTAAGTCCACATGTGGGGCCATCTTGGGGGAGTATAGAAGAAAATAATTAGCTTCATTGATAGGCTACTTAGCCTTACCGAGTCACGCAGTAGATATTTTACTATAAGGGGTAGATAAAGGACTGTCTAAAATGTACCCGTACTGTATTCTAATTTTTATGCTATCCATAAATATCTTCTACTAACTCAGCATGATAACTCGTAGGTGTTATGATTGGATTCGGTGACTCAAGATGCTGACTTAGCACCGTCATGATGGCCTTTGGATGTTTTCTTTAGTTTTTTCTCCTATTTAGGGGACAAAAATTATTTAATATTTGACTGAAGCATTTTATGCAATCCGGAGCTCTAAAAATTCATCCAAAAATAATAAAATTCCTCATATTCTAGAGAAAATTTGTGAATTTCTCAGGCTATAATTCAACCTGCAGCCTAACTTAAAAAATCATTCTTTAAAATGCCCTTTTTTGGCATTACAAGCTTTTAAGTATTCTTAAAGCCATTCCATTGGCCTTCTGGGGATAAGACTAATTTTATAATTTTTCATAGTTTCTTAACTCATGAATCCCTATTTTTACTTACATTTCTGAGGCCTCTTCATAGCTCAAATAATTAAATCTAGGTTTATACCTTAAAACGAGTCATAACTTTTAAAAATTTATTTAAAGTCAATCCAAGGGCTTTTTTTTTCATTGTTCTTTATATACAGGCCTTAACATGCCATTTCCCATTTTTTGGGATTTTTCTAAAATTTTCGAACATAATTTCCATTTTAACCCTTACCGACCCAAAACTTTACAAAATTATGAATTTGCCCCTGGTTTTGCTTAACCTCAAAATTCACCTCATTTAGGCATCCAACATAACCTTTGGCCTACATTTATCTCTATTTCTCATTCTTGGGCCTTGGGACTTCATCCAAGTCTCTACCTTCATCTTTTCTCAATCTTAGAAAACTTTCCTGTTACGATTTAGTCTTAGGAACCCCTCTGTCCTTTTAGGGAATCTCTGTGACCTCTGCCAAAACAAGTCTGGTAGCCTATCCATTTCAAGCTAATTTTGGTACTTCTAAGCTCTAAATTTGGGATGTGACAGAAAATATTTTTGATACCCTGTTGATTCTCCTTAATGGCAGAAAATAGATGAAATGTTTCTAGAATTTGGGCTTGAACCAAGAAATCTTCACCTTGGGCTTTGTATAAATAGAATCAACCCTTATGGTACTCTTAATAGCACACATAGTGCATAGCCAATACTCTTGGTGATTTACAACCTACCTCCCTGGTTATGTATGAAGCGCAAGTACATGATGCTTTCTATGATGATTTCAGGACTGAAACAACCAAGAAACAATATCGATATCTACTTGGTACCTTTAATTGAAGACTTGAAGATGTTGTTGGAAGAAGGCATGGATGTGTTTGATGCATACAAGCAGGAGTCCTTTAAGTTGCGTGCAATAATCTTTACAATGATTAATAACTTTTTTGCATATGAAAATCTATCAAGATACAGTATGAAAGGGTATAAAGCATGTCCTATATCTGAAGCAGACAGATACTTTCACCAACTTAAGCACGTAAGGAAAATAGTTTATCTTAATCACAGGAAGTTTCTTGATCAGTTCCACTTATATCGGAGATTGAATAGGGTTTTTAATGGCTCGCCAGAGCATGGCATAGCTCTAGAGGCATCAACTGGAGAGGAAGTTTACCAGCGAGTAGAAAGAATCAATGTCATCTTTAGTAAGACTCAAAAAGCTACAAGTAAGAAGAACATATGGAAGAAGAGGTCTATTTTCTTTGATCTTCCATATTGGCATAATATTGATGTGATGCATATGGAAAAAAATGTGTGTGATGGTCTTATCAGTACTCTTTTGCACATACACAGGAAAACTAAGGACGGAATTAATGCAAGACTTGATCTGGCTGATCAAATGAGAATACAAGAGCACTTACATCCACAATTGAGGGAGGGTGGTAAGTGAGCTTATATGGAGCTAGCAGCCCACACATTGTCTAAAGCCGAAAAAACAAGCTTGTGTCAGTGTTTGTATGACATCAAGGTTGAAACGTCCTACCTTTAACCCCTCAGAGCACGCATTCATAAGTGTTATGGTTCAAGCAGATCACGACACAAGCCTGTGGATTGAAATTACAGGTCTAACTTCAAAAAGTCATAACTAATTCCATAAAAATCGTATTGGGGTGGTCTAAAATTCTACAGAAATTTATTTCGATGCTCTTTAAGGAAAAAATATCTAATTGGACTTATCTTTGCCCAATTCATACAGTTTAATCAATAAATATTACTGTTCATTTCAAAAAATCTGAAACTTCCAGATTCTATGCCTTAAATTCAGAAATTCATATCTCCTTGTGTACACATCCAATTAAGGTGATCTACATCTCATTTTAAAGCCTAGGATGTGTGCTATGAGTCTACCAAATATTGTGACTTAACCCATTTATTTGATAGGTCAAAATGGAGCTACAAACTCACTGCTCTAGGACCCACGTTTTATCTCTCAACATCTCTTTATTTTAATTCTTTTTATTTCTTTGGCATACATAACATGGGCTTACTCTTTCCCATTCATGCTCATACACTTTCATTCATGCCATAAATATTATAATTAAATATATGGCATCATAGGCATCCATAACATAAATTACATAAGAGGAGAATTACACATTGAATAATAATATCATTCATTAACATGAACAATTCTCCACTTTCTTCTCCTTGCTTCTCATGCCATTATTGCCCATCATTGATTGACCTAAATGGTTGGTTAGGGAGGGGTGAGATTCGGGGAAATCTCAGTAGCAAACAATACCATATTAATCATGCTAGATGGATGCTAATGCACTGCACGTAACTTGTTTATTCTCTTGTTAATTCGTGACATATTAGCTTGTTCAAAGCTAACTTCTTGATGCATGGCCATGGAGACATAATCTACTCATCATGAATAGAAATTACAATAGCTAAAACATATCACAATAATATTCAATAACATGTACACGGCAACACACAAGCATACAACATCAAGCAATGACAATAGGTAAGTTCACTACCTTGCACCTCAAGCTGTCCTCTTACTTTTCCTTTGATTCCCTTGAATTTCCAACCATGTAGGCATCCAGTCGACATCACCAAACATCCTCTTGGATGTTCTAAAGGTCCTAAACATAGTTATAATGATCACACAATCTATTAGAACCCTAAGATTACATAATGTTCAAGACTACTTCTCTTGAACCTCAACCCTTTCTCTTGGTTTTAGGGTTTTCTTTCTAGATTTTTGATTTAGCCCAATTATTCTATGTTATTTCATATCATTTTAAGGGTATTTATCATAGATTTTGGCTCCTTTTGATGATAATTGTGCTTAATTTAGATTAAGAGTCCTTGCTTTGAGTTAGTGTCTTTTTGAGGTTAAAATTGTCATAATTGGTTATTAATTGTATTTAGTTGATTTCTAGGACAATTGATGCTTCAAATTGTTGCTTTTTATTGTAGGACACTTGAGAATTGGAGCTAAGATCAAAGACCAAAGGATGACACAACACAAGGTCAGAGTATCAGCACTAACACACTTCGCCGCGGCGAAGAGAATTCTTCGCCGCGGCACCAAAATGGAAATCTCACCAGTGATCTCTCGGGCAGAGTTCGCCGCGGCCAACTTACAGCTTCGCCGCGGCGAACACACAAGATTAGGCGGAGCTCCTCTCGGGAATGCTTCGCCGCGGCGAAGGTATACCTTCGCCGCGGCGAAAGACTCGTATCAGCAACGCCAGATCCGAATCAGAACGCGAAAATGGAGCCTCTAATCATATGATCCGACCCATATGGACCCTTTAAACCCTTAGAAACCCTATTTTTGAGGGAACACTCCATCATTCAGCCACCACCTACGTATCTTTCATCCTCTTCTCTCATTTCACCTCAGAAACCCTAATCCCATTTCCATTTCTTCCATCTGCTGCTACCATGGCTGAAGAACAATATCTGGTTGGAGTTGATTCAAGAGTTATGACTAGCTAAGCTTCTCAACTCTTGAATATGGTGGAAGAAGCATGAGTTCACAAAGCTTCAAAGGGGAGTTAGCTTCATCTATAAGTTCTAGTTCCTTGTTTATGAATTTCTAGGTCTTAGGATTTGTAAATTTGGGCTGAACTATTCTGATTATGGTTGTAGTCAATTCTGGATGATTGTCTTGTGTATTGGATTATTAGTGTTGA
This sequence comes from Neltuma alba, assembly GCF_004799145.2. Classification (NCBI taxonomy): domain Eukaryota; kingdom Viridiplantae; phylum Streptophyta; class Magnoliopsida; order Fabales; family Fabaceae; genus Neltuma; species Neltuma alba. The sequence goes on along the minus strand of NW_021633129.1, from coordinate 24,444 downwards.
ATTTGAGCTTCAATACATGTGGTTACATGTATGTTTTTATGCAACTCTTTTGATACCCTCTGTCTTGCATGGTAATGTGAGATTGTTGAGTTGATCTGGGCTTGCATTTAACCTAGTGCATTAATTAATCTTAATACGCACACTAAGTGAGCTTAATAGGATCTTATGAAATGGGTACCATTGATTAAGATCCTAGACTTAAAGAGTTCTTTAAGGTTTTTCATTTAGAAAACTTGGTGATTTCTACTCCCATACTCATTTTGAACTATGATTGCTTCAAAGCTATATTCAAGAGATTACATATCATTAACTTCACTTCATTACTACTATCTAGAAAAATCCAAAAACATAGTCACTTAGATTTGAATTAATTGCATTTAGTTTTAGCATTTCATTAATGGATAAAAACACCAAAACCCCTTTTTCATTACTCTGCATAGCATTAATCTAACTTAGACATCTAATTTAGGCTCCCAAAAGAGAACGACCCGAGTTCGCACTACTGCATAGCTTGGATAATTTTTGAGTGAGAACCTCTAAGCGAACGACAAGAAAAGGCTCTCTTTCAATTTTCTAACATAAATCTCATCATTTATCATCCTTAAGATCCATTTCTTATCAATTAGGACCACTTTAGATGGCATTAGATTCAAGAAGATCAAATCTGAAAATTTTGCTTTGCAGGTACTGTTCATGTAGAAATTCCAGACTTTTTGCTCAACTTTGAAAATTAATAATTAATTCTATAAAAATCAAAACTGAGTGGTTCCAAGTCTCACTGAAATGTCCTTGAGTTAAATTTACAAGAAAAATAATTTCAGGAACCAATTCTATTTGAAACAGTACTGAAATTGTATAGAACTCGACACTCTTCCAAAGGTTAAACACTGTTTCCAAATTTCAAACCCTAACTTTGAAAAATCACCATAAATCATACACATATCCAAATAAAGTGTTCTACCCATGGATTTAAAGATTACAGAGTGTAATTTAAGCATGCCAAATTTCAGAATTAGATACAAAGAGTAACTTATTCAAAATAGGCATCAAATCAGATGCTGTAACCATCACATACCTTGATCTTGAAGCTTGAACTTAGGTGGACTTTCTCTCACTAGAAATAGCTTTTTCTGTCTCTAAATGTGAGATCGGTAGAGTTTCCCCTATGGTTCCTTGATTGGCCAAAATGTGAGGGGAGGGAGTGCCTATTTATAGCCAAAAATTTGGCTTGAATGGACTAAAATGCCCTTAGTGGCTAACAGCAAAGGTAAGGGCAATCTTGGAACTTCAAGTTAACTTTTACATTATCATTGCATCATCTTCTTGTATCATCCTTACCTCATCCTTCTAGAAGATGCCAAGAGTCACAAATGTGGTGGAGAAGAAGGGAGATTAGATCCTAGCTATTGGATCAAACTTGTTTCCTAAGTTTCCTCTGAATTTACTTAGCCTACATTTCTCCGGCTTTCTTTATGGCCTTCTAGAGCTTAGAAAATTCTTCTATCTACTCTATAAATTCCCTTTAATTCTAGAGAGTATCTATGAATTTTCTTAGGCCATAACACTTCCTTTAAGCCTTGCATAAAAATTCATTTATTAAAATGCCCTTTATCGGCACAACCGGCTTTTTAATTTATTAAAGCCATTCCACTAGCCTTTTCGTTGTGAGACTAATTTTACAAATTAGTACAACCTTTTAACCATTTAATCTCATTTTTGTATACATTTTTGAGGTCTCTTGCTATTTTAAATAATTACCTCAAACCATGTACTTTTTACCAGCCATAACCTTATAAATTCCATTTAAACTGTCTCAGGGGTATTTTCATCTTTTCTCTTCACAGACAAGCCTTAGAATATTATTTCCCATTTTTTAAGATTTTCTTAGAATTCTCTGTATACTCTTCCATTTTTACCCCTAGTGGTCATAACTTTCTGAATTTACGGTTTAGTCCCTGCTTCGACTTAGCTTCATATAATCCTCTCTTTGAGGTTTCTAACTTTACCTTTGGCCTGTATCTAGCCTCTTTTCTCTCTCTGGGCCTTTGAGACTTTACTGGAGCCTCTAACTTGATTATACTTGAGCCGTTGAAAACTTTTACTTTGCAGTTTAGTCCCTAAAACTGCTTTGACTTCCTTTCTCATCTTTGAGACTTCTGCTCAAGAGGAGTCTAGTAGCCTATCCAATTCAGGCTATTTCTAGTACTTCTAGGCTCAAAAGTTTGGATTTTACAAAGGTGTCCTAGGGGTATTCTTCGAATGTGAGAAGGCTAGTCTCGATGCACGATTTGAAGTTAGTAGGAATGAAGTCTCATGATTATCATGTACTAATGCAACAACTATTACTAGTGGCTATTTGAGGCACAATGAGAGATGATGTGAGGAGCACTATAACTAGATTATGTATCTTTTTCATAGCTATTTATAGCAAAGTCATTGACATAGAGAAGTTGGACGAATTGGAAAATGAGAGCTATGTTATTTTATCTCAGCTAGAAATGCACTTTCCTCCAACATTTTTTGATATCATGATGCATTTGATCATTCATTTAGGAAGGGAGATAAGACTCTACGACCCTGTTTTTCCAAGATGGATATATCCATTTGAGAGATAAATGAAAGTCTTAAAAGGTTATTCCAAGAATCCTTATCGACCTAAAGCATCAATTGTTGAAAGATATGTAGTGGAATAGGCCATGGAATTTTGCAAAACATATCTATTTGTAGCTAAGGCACCATCTCAGCATGAAAAGGGTACAAGTAAAGGAACAGGGGGGCGGAAAGTGAAGAGTATGGGTTGTGAAGAAGTGTTATAAGCGCACTTATACATATTGAATAATATGGAAGAAGTACAGTCGTATTTAGATGATCACAAAAAAAAAAGTTTAAAAGAAAAGTGATATACAGATAGCTAATAAACATAATAAGACATTTATAACATGGTTTAATGAAAGGGTTTTGAGAGGGGGCAATGTGTCAGATGCAATAAAATAGTTAGCTTGGGATCCTCATTTTGAAGTCATCATTTGGAGTGGATATGACATCAATACACATTCCTTCTACATAAAAGCTTAAGATGACAAAACTACTACGCAGAACTATGGGATAATGGTAGTTACTGAAACGATGCATTTTTCAAGTTCAAAAGATAAAAACCCCAAATTGGCATCTATGGCTTATTATGGAGTTATTGAAGAGATATGGGAGATAAACTACGCCAATTTCAAGATTCTTGTCTTCAAATGTAAATAGGTCAACAACAATGGTATTGAAATAGATCAACAATTTGGATTTACGTTAGTTGATCTTGACAGGGTTGGTTATAAAGATGAGCCTTTCATTTTAGCAAGCCAGGCAAAACAAGTATTTTATGTTATTGATCCAGCAAATAAAAAATTGTCTATTGTTCTTCAAAGTAAAAAGCATAAGGATAGTGATCTAACCATGAATCTTGATGAGACACCACGTTTTGCTTCAAATCCACCTAGACCAAGTAAAATAGAATTGGTAGACAATGATGGATATGTTGTAAGAGATGATCATTATGAAGGGATATAGGACAACACATAAAGTCAGATTAAGTAATGTAATTTTGCAATGTACTTTGTGTTATTTTCTTTCATTCATTTCACTACAATGTACTTGATATTACTTATGTGAATGCATTTTATTATAATTTACTCATCTATCTAATTTTGGTTTCTCAACAAGCACATGGAGGAGGATTCTAATAGAAATATGGAGGAGGATTGTGATAGAAATATGGAGGAGGATTCTTACAATGATGATGTGAATGAGCCTCAAGTAAGAAAGGGTAGAGGTAGTACAAGGCTACCAAAGTTAGCAACATGTTAAGGTTGTATTCAGAAGAAGCATGTGGATTTTGAGGTCAATATGAATCCAATTAGTCAAGAGAAGGATAGATTCATTAGCTATATAGGCTCTATTGCCTGAAGCAAAGTTAACATTCTATGGCCTAATTAGAAGTCGATATCCAAGGAAACGAAGGATAAGATCTATGAAAATATTTTGGTATATCACTTTCTATTTTTATTTGATTTATTTTTTTGTAAATATAGTTATAACTGTTATCTTTAACTTAAATATATATATTTTTCTTTGCAGCAAACGTATGACATCCCTCTTACTGAGCAAATGAAAATGCATTTGTTGCAAAAAGATCATCAGCACAGGAAAAATTTCAAACACATACTCACGAGCTAGTATGTTTGAGGGCCCAAGAAGGATGACGATCCGTGCAAAAAATACTCCTTCCTTGATCCAGATGATTGGAGGAGGTTTGTGCCATCACGACATGATCCTAAATTTTAGGTAAATTGCCTTATAAAACATTTAATTTTGATTTAATTTACTTCATTTACTCAATTTACTTTGTTTTCTTTTGCACAGGAATTAAGTGCTATGAATAAAGAAATGCAAGCTAAAAATTTATATCAGCACTATTTATCTCGTAGAGGTCACAAGATGCTTAAGGAGAAGATCATGCACAATGATTTGAAGGTGATGCAAAAAGCTATAAAATCTGATCCCAGTATCGTTGTTTAGGCCCCACCTCCTCCTCCACGTCATAGAAAATAGAAGGAAGCAAGGATGAAGAAGGGTCAATATATTAATCCAGCAATTGCTGAGATTGCTAAAAAAATTGTTAGTTGTATAATTCAAATAATTTTAACTTATGTTGATATTCCTTATACGTTGTCATTAATTTTCTATTATACTTAAAATGTTATAGGAGGTACTTGAGTAGCAAAGTAGCGAAGGTTTATTTAGTTCGAGTGGAAGGATGGATATTTTACCCATGGTGATTGGGAAGCCTGATCACCCTAGACATGTTAGAGGAGAAGGGAGGACAATTGGTCTTACCCAATATTTTGGACAAACTTCACAAGCTTCTCTATAAAGTCAACCTACTGATGAGATAATAGTTGAACTTCGAGACTAAATTCATGACAAGCTCCAATCCCAGCTTGAGGTCAAGTTTGAGGCCCAACTACACCAGTCACTTTGACAAGAGCTTATGGCTGAGCTTTGTGATGAGATAAAATCTATGGTCTCTAGCATGCAAATTGGGACAGTTCAATAATAATGCACACCTCAGGTTTGTAATTAATTTCACTTAAATTAATATTGAGTTTTCCCAACGTTTTTTTTATTTTATTTAATACTTGCACTTCTCTCATTTAGGATTTCCCCAGCTTTCAAAGCACCCAAGACAGTTGTAATCCACTGAGGGCATTGGGAATGCATGATAATAGTAGTCCTATGCCGAATGTTGGACAACCTTGTCATCTTCGTTCAGAGGTCCCAAGGATGCGTGTTGTTGCTGATACTCTCCTCTACAATTAAGGGAGCATCATCCATCATCAACAAATTCAAGAGGACCATGTGAGGGTTACTATTAAGGATGTTCGAGAGGGAAAGGCAGGTACAGATACGCCATTCTTGACTGCTGAAGTTGTGAAATTAGGCCAGGCAACAGGAACTTTTTTTCTTTAGCCTAGATGCCTTGTTGAAGAGGAGAAAATACTTGTAATGGTAAGAAAATGTCTCGCTATAATATGTGAATTTCCTTTAATATAATACTTATAACACTTTATTTTATGCTTCATTAGGACCATAAAGTTGTTAGTAGATATTGTTGCTTGGCACAATTATATGAGGACTATAAAACAATTAATAAGGTCGACATAAAGATGCCTGTGGGGATTGTGAGTGCAGAAAAATCATATTCCTTTGGACTTGACAACAAAGATATCAGGGAGTTCTTATCTATGAAGGTTTTGGACATAGTATGGGTTCAATTAGCAATCATGTTAAGTCTTTTTTTTTTTTCATTTTTCAGTTAAACTTCTAATTTTTTTACTTTGCACATAGTTACTAATTATTATCTTATTTAAGTTCAATGATAGCTTCTTCCATAACAAATGTAAGTCAACAATGAAGAAAAGAAAATTGTGTGGATTTTTATGCCCTCCAAGTGTGCAGAAGAAGTACAACCAACTAAATAAGAGAATGAGATATGTCGACAATACAATTAGAGACACCAAATTACCTTGTTATATGGCACCAATTATTGAAGGGAAGTAGCTTAATTATATTTATTTATACATATTCAAATTGCTAAGAATTATTGTGATATCCAACAATGTATAAATCTTACTCTATGTTGCAGTCATCATTGGAGTTTGTGTGTTCCTTATACCATTGACAATATCATCTACTAGTTTGATCCTTTGGGTCGTGGTCCAAGCAGTGAGATAAGGGGCGTTTTCAACATGTAAGTACTTTAAAGTAGATCAATAATTTGGTTTTCACCATAAAATTTTTAACTTGTGCTTTTTATTTGCTTATAGGGCTTTAAAGACTTATTATATAGCAGGTGGGAAGCATGTAAGCAAAAATGGCCTAATAACTTGGGTATATCCCAATGTGAGTAGTTTGAATTGATGTTCTTTCATTGATGATCGTTATTTTATTTATGAATTTGTATTACCATTTCCTTGTGATTTACAGTGCCCTAAGCAACAAGGGTCAACAGAGTGTGGATAATACATTATCCGTTAAATGTTTGAAATTATTGAGAGTGGATGTACTAAAAAAATTGAAGAGGTAAGTAAATATAATTTCAGTTTTGTAATAGTTGTTGAATTTTTAAATTAAATTGTTACTTATTTTATTTTCTTCATATGTTTAAATTTGTTCATTTGTCAATTTACAGATTTTTAATAATGACTCCTCATACAATGTTGATGATATTGACTTTATCTGAGACCTTTTGGCACAGCAACTGCTTCAAGAATGGTAGTCTAAGGATTGATAAAGTTTATTTTAGAGATTAGGTTATCAATTTTCACTTTTGCAATTTTTTCTTTTTGACTAGTTAGTTAATGTGTTAATATATTGATGAAATTATGATCTTGATATATGTTGGCTGAAAATATTGAATGGTTTAAATGTTAGACTATTTCAACTTGTTAGATAAAGTGGGAGTTGTGGTTGTTCTTTTGACATATTTGTAGTATGGCAAGTGGTATCCAGGAAGTGAATTTAAAAAAAAAACATCTACATTCATGTCTGTTTCAGGAAAACAGTAGTAAATAGGAAAACTTTTTACTTCTATTATAATAAAACAGAAGTAAAAAATCACCACTATTTACTTCTGTTTTGAAAAACAAAAGTAAAAAGTAACACTATATACTTCTGTTTTGAAAAACATAAGTAAAAACTCACTTTTTTTTACTTCTGTTTTTTCCAAAACAAACGTAAATAAATAAAAAAGTGATTTTTTACTTCTGTTGCAAAACAGACGTAAATAACACCATTTTTCACCTCTATTCGAAAAAGAACTAAAAAGTGGGGTACTTTTTAAGGGAGAATTATAATCAAGTCCGATGCAAAAGAAATAACTACCAAAAGGTCTAATCACAACCTGTGCAGCCTCTAATGACAAGTTCTAGAGTGGATAATAACAACCTCTGGGACTTGTTTTGTAATTTTTTTCCTTGTATGGGACCTCATTGTAATTCTCCCTACTTTTTATGTCCCTTCTTTTCATGTGCCCCCAAACTTCATTGCAGTAGTGACTATCACTTGTTAAATTTCCTAATGATATGTCATTTCCAGAATTCTTCTTCTTTTTTTTTTCAATGACTAAACAACATAAAAATTTGTCATACATGAATATGATACAAAGTAATGATATTATGACACTAGTTAATTTTCCTTATACAAAATATGATGTCAATCACCAAAGCATCGTTTGTCAAGAAAGCCATCCACAATTGTCAAAGGTTACATCTTAAATTGTCAACAATTGATCAACTAATTTTTTCATTACAATATTTAATTAGTCAAATACAAAGTATATTATTTACAATCACAATTCACTTAAATAACAAAAGCATCTATTTCTTTCTCTTGCTCTGACTTTTCCCTGGTAGCATAGACAACACTTTCTCCATATGCAAGTTAGAGCTCATTTGTCCATCTTTTCTTTCTATCTTTTTTCCTATCTTCTCAACCTACAAAAATATCTAATTTCATACATCAAAGCAATATAACGTGAATCAATAAATCTAGCGGCCTGATTGTCCCACTGAACAAGAATACATGGAAATATTTTCATTTCTTAATTTTTTTTAAACTAGTTTTTAACTCTCATGTAAATAATAATAAAAAGAAGAAGTGGGAGAAGTAGAGTAGATTTGTGGGATATATAGAGGAACGCATAATGTATGAGGATGATGATAAACGATAATCTTGATTAGAAGTGGGGCAACAATAATTAATGATCACCCAAGAGCCATTTAACCATCACTTCCACATTTAACTATTTCCTTTTAACTAACTAATTTGAAACTGCAAAAGTAAGAAAACTATAGAGGAAGGTAAGTGATAGAATAAATGAATGCAATGCAGGAAGAGTAGAGTTACCAAGACAGCTCACTTGGAAATCAAAACAAAATATACTCAAAAATAGTTAGCAAAATTACGATAGCTATTGAATAGGCTTTACACTTATATAGAATCATCAAAGTTTATTGGCTTTCATTCTGGGTAGACAAATTGGCTTACAATTCACAGATGGAACTGTTTCGAGTTCTCTACAGTTTACAAAAATAGGCTACAAATATAAACAGTGATTGTTAAAAAATGCATTATATCAAATAACGCAGACGTAAGTTAAATCATATTGTATTTCTTAAAATAAGCATCAGAAGGGTGATTTTTTCCTTCCCTATAAAAATTGGCTTATCAATGAGTTGAGGTAGATCCAAAGTAAACTCCATCACCCATCTAAACCTTAGGACTATCGAGTGCTAAAAAAATAAGTTAAGCATTACAAACATCGAAAAGAAAAGTCCTAATTAAGATAAGTGGTCAAAAAAAGGTGAAAGCAACATGATAATCCAGATGACCAGTGAAATATGTCATATAGAAGACAAGCAAATAAAAAAAGCTATATCTTTCAGCTGCAAAACTTATTATATGCTAAGAGATATTCAAAGACCCAAAAAAGGGGGAAAATATGTAGCTTCCGAAGGCTACATCAAATTGATTACTAGCAACTAACACAAAACATGATTTTGTAAAAGAAAAATGAATTGAACAAAAATGGAGTGGCCGACTACACACTGTATCAATGATCACTAGCCTACTTCGCTTCGGACACGGATGAACAAAGCCACCATGATGAGCTCCACTACAAGAACTCCGGCAATGCTTTCAATGACTTTAGTAATGGTCTTCACTGCAACTACTCTGGTGACAAAAACAACTTCAATGACTCTGACAACAACGTAACAAGAGATTTGGATGGGCTATAGCAGATTTTGACTTAGATGGGGCGAAAAGTCATCGAGGCACTCAAATGGGAATAAAATTTTCTTTTTAGTGTTTTTGTGTTCTCATTAGTAGCAAGGGCATTAGAGTCTATTCACCTTTTTCCATTACTGCAATTGGGCCTCATTGGGATTTCTAAGCAATTACCAAGTTTTAAGGGACTTTTTTGTAGTATTTTTCAAGGTACTGAAAACCGGACCGGTCAATGAATCGATCGAGATAGTGGGTCAAGGGTCAATGGGTCAGATCGGAATCAGACCGGTGTAATTAAAATAATATAATTTTTAATAATATAGTAAATATTTTAGATAAAATAATGAGAATAAAACATAATATAAAAGTAATTTTTAATTAATAATAAAAATATGTGGCAATATATATTAATATGATCAGATTGTTAAACTTTTTTCAAATCTATAATATATATAGATTTAATATTACTTTTAAAATCGTTAGAAATTAAATCAAAGCGTAAAGAAATAAATAAAAAAGGAATTATGATATATATACAATTATTTTTGCACTAGACTTCAATCTATGGATTTAGCTATGTATCGGAAGTTGGGAACCCGTGATTTGTGAGCTTTTCAAAGCTTTGTTTTCTCCTAATGTATAGACTTACTCCATCTTTCCACGCAACCTCTCATCCTCCATAACTTTTCTCCTTCTTCAGTTCCACTTTTTCGTCCTTTTCAGCTTCAGTTCGCTCTCTTCCATCTTCCATCTTCTCTTCAGTAGTTCGACTGGGTATTTTATTCTCCTCGCATCAATGGTTGTGTTGTCCTCTTCATTAACATCTGATCTATTTCAAACTAGGTAATTTCTTTCATCATTTTTTTAATCTTTTTGAGGTTTGTTCTTCCTTATAACATTTCTCTCTCTCACTCTCTCTCTCTCTCTTCATGCAAGCTTCTTTTTTTTCACCTGTAATGGCGTTCGTGCCCAGTGGGGAAGACGAAAGAGGTAACCCGAGCAACCCATTCAACCCAGTGGATTATCTGGTTTATGTCCGAGTCACACCGGTTCAAAACGGTTCAACGGTTCAGATCTATTCGAGTTAATACAAGAATCGGACCGAACAAGTGGCCGGTTCGCCGGTTTCCGACCTGAACTGGCCAGTCCGGTCCGGTTTTTAATACCATGAATTAAAATCAAAGCAATATATTCAGGAATTTATTATTTGACCACAAATTTATTTTCCATTTATTCACAATTCCTTCCTTTTTCTTTGAATACGTGTTATCCATTAAAAAAAAATTGCAAAAGCTAAGTAATTCTTAACATGTTGATACGTTTGGTGGTGACTACAGAAAATCAATTATTAAGTGGGGAAAATTCGCTAGATTGGCTTTGGTATGTTCTTGGGGTGTATATCCAATGCAAAAGAGAAAATAACTAAACGTTGAATTTGAGGGATTTGTATTATATATATAGGATCAAATGATAATATAAATTAAGAACTAAACCGTTAAATTATCCTTAACAGAATGAATTAAAGAAACAAAAAACGAACCTCATATAATTTTCCGGAATTGGTAATCGGTTATAGAGTTTCTGAAAATGGCCAAATATCTCGGGGGAGTTGGCGATCTTTGATCTTGTGAGAAATTATTATCATAAGTTAGTTTTCTTTCGGTGTCTGTAGTTGCAGATTGATCAGCTCGGACGTGAACTGTTCAGATTTAACACCAAGACTAATATCGCAACCTATCAAGAAGAAGAAGATGATGATGATGATGATGATGATGATGTTCCAAATCCCAGCGAATAAGTAATCAAGAATTTCATAGAGATATCTTTAATTATACATCAAGAGCTTAATTAATTGGGATAATTACCTGCTGGATATTACAATCTTGATCCTCCTTTTGAGAATTTTCTTGTGATCTTCTTGGTTCAATGACAGGAGGGGGTCTTTAAACATATCCATCAAAGCGTTATCCGCAAAATAGTCATCTTCATTTAGAGGAACAATAATAGGATATACTTCTGAACAAGGACAATCCACTCCACTTCCATTTGTGGAAATTCCCAGAAACTCATTAGTGACAGTGGACGCTTGAGAATTCACTGATGGAAAATCTTGTGACATCATGACAGTGCTGCTCGTTCCACTCTGCACCGAAAAGAAAGTTTCAGTGCTCTCAATAATGAGAATAATAAGCAAAATGAAATTATTTAGCCTCTGTAGTTCATCAGAAGAATATACTGGTTTTTGACCAATAGAACAGGAAGAATATATCGAACAAATTAAAATATTTAGATGAACAGAAAAATAAACTAGCCATGAAGTGAAAGCTATTCACGATATATGAGTTGATCGACAGCTCATATTGATTGATCAGAAAGAAACTTCAAAGACGGATAGCATTCAGATTGAGAATCAAGAGTAATTAACTAGAATATTTAAACTATTTTATTTTTGAAGAACCATTCTTGAAGACGTTCAAGGGACGATGTAACATCTTGACTTTTGGCCCTAGAAGTATTAAAATTAGCCTAAAATGGGCATACTACCATACATCTTATGGCAGGAGTCCCAGAGGTTCCTTGGAAGGACAGAGGGATTTCCAGGGACTTAGTCACAAAAAGAAAGCTTTCTGGGATTGAGAAAAGTGGAAGTTAGAGATTAGAATGAAGTCTTGAGGCCCATGAACAAGAAATAGAGATAACTATAGGCCAAAGGTTATATTATAGTCCTTAACGGGATGAGTTATGGGGTTAATCCGAATCAAGGGCAAAATCATAATTTTGTAAAGTTTCAGGCTGATAAGGGCAAAAATAGAAATTATGCCCAAAAATTCCAGAAAAATCCTAAAAAATGGAAAATGACATGTTAAGGCCCGTATATGAAGAAAAATTACAAAAATGCCCTTGGATTGATTTTAAATGAATTTTTAAAATTATAGCTCATTTTGAGGTATAAAGCTAGATTTAATTATTTGAACCATGAAGAGGCTTCAGAAATGTAAGTAAAAATAGGAATTCATGAGTTAAGAGATTACAAAAATTATAAAATTAGTCTCATCCCCAGAAAGCTAGCAAAATGGCTTTAAGAATATTTAAAATCCAGTTATGCAGAAAAAGGGCATTTTAAAGAATGATTTTTAAGTGGGGCTATAGGTTGAGTTATGGCCTGAGAAAATTCATAGATTTTATCTAGAATTTAAAAAATTTTATGATATTTTTGGATGAATTTTTAGAGATCTTGATTGAATAAAATACTCTAGTCAAATATTAAATAATTTTTGTCCCTCTAAATAAGAGACAAAATCAAAGAAAATATCTGAAGGTCATCATGACAGTATTGAGTCAGCGTGTTGAGTCGCCAAGTGCAATCATGACACCTATGAGTTATCATGCTGAGTCAGCAGAAGATATTTATGGACAGTATAAAAATCAAAATGCAGTGCGGGTATATTTTAGATAGTCCTTTATCTACCCGTTATAGTGAAATCTCTACCGCATGACTCAATAAGGGTAAGTAGCCTATCAGTGGAGCTAATTATTTTCTTCTATACTCTTTTAAGATGGTGCCATATGTGTACTTAATTGAGATGAGAAAATGGTACCAGAACATACCCCAATGGTACAAGGGGTAAGTCAAGACCTCAAAAAGTACCCGATATGGTGTAAAATGACAAGATAGATGAGGAATGCCTAAAGGTTATATTTTGCATGAATTTTATATTAATTTTCTCCCTGTTTTAATGCCATAATGATGAAGGGACATGTACGGTTAGATTAAAGACATGTAGCTTGATGATGTAAGCAAGATGTCATCTAGCTGATGTAAGCAGGATGTCATAGGACACGTGTCATCACAAGATAAAAAGAGAAAATGGATAATCCAGATCAAGCCATGTATTTTTAAGATCAACGGCCGAGATTCAATCTTATTTTCTATATACACCTCCTCGCCTCCCCTCATTTCATCCTAACCTCATGGAAATCATGGAAAAACTCTTGTAAAATGAATTCTAGAGAGAGAAAGAAGAAAGGGAGAGAAAGGCCAAGTGATCCCATGCAAGATTAGGCTCTAAAATAAGTATGTTCATGGTTTTTGAAGTGGTTTTCACTACCCTTGATATTGTTGAGCTTGGTTATGGATTTTAACGGTTTTTAGGAGCTTGAAACCCTTGGGGGGTATGCTACACGAAATTTTTAAGTTAAAGGGAAGATGAAATTGATGTTAGAATAATGTTTAAAGGCTTGAAAGAAACAAGAATCAAGTGTTTTACATTGAAATTGATTGAATTTCTTAATTATGTAACTTGAGTAATATTTAGACCAAAGCTGGTTCTTGGGGCTAGGATTGGATTTGTAGATTTTAATGCTTCCAATGTGTTTAAAATAAAAAATTGTGTGGGGTAAAGGTGATCTACCACTTGGTCAAATAGTACCCTCCAGTTTTTCTGTGCTAATTTTGAGCAACCATATCTCTTAGCGCACGCATCTATTTCACATGATATACCACTTGTTTTAAAGCTTGGAATGTGTACTAGTTGCTCACAAAGTTTCAAGAGCAAGATCATTCATTTGCTATACTTTTGCTCTATCTCAACTTTATTGCACATTAAAGGTCATTTATCCGCTTTACTTTGAATTAACAATTCATATTTATTTCTTGTATGTTCATAATCATGCCAACATTGTACAATTAATTCTCATGCATTAACATGCTCTATCATCCATGCCATCATCATCATTTAACTTTACATAATATCAATGGCATTATCCATACATGCATTAATATAGAAATTGTATAATGTGATATAACACATTTCTTCAATTCTTCTCTTCTTTTCTTTGCTTCCACTTCATGCATCCTCTTGCTTACTCATTAACACCTATTAGGGTTGGTTAAAAAAGGAGGAGATTTGGAAGAATCTGAGTAGTAAATATTACCTCATATGAATACAAGATAAATGCTAGGTGGATAACATGCTTGGTACATGCTCTCATGCTTTCATGCCTACAAAATGACATGCTTTAATGCTCTATGTTTCATTCACATATGCCCATGGAATATACAAGAAATAGAGTAACATTCAATCCTTCATGTTCTAAATCATTATCAAGCAACATCAACACACAAGCATACATATCAAGCACACAATAAGGGCAAGTTCACTTCTTTAATGTTTCATGGTCCTAAATACGTCAGTGTACAATGCCATTCACTTATTAGAGCCATGATCACAATCAACATCAACACTTTGCTCTCTTTAAGCTATATTGACTTCTAACTTTTGAGCTTGATTTTCAATCTTTTTAAAATTAATTCCACATGCTATGCCCCCATAATTTTGCATGTAGAATTGAATTTCAAGCTCAAATCAAACAAAATCTAACTCTTTCCCCAAGAACAAGTGTTGGCAAAACATATACGGTTTTACAGCAAAAATTTTATTTTCCATTCTAATGCTTCCAAACTTACTTCTGACCTTTACCCTACACAAGTTTTAATTTTAAACATATTAGAAGTATCAAAATATAACCCTAACTCAATCTATAGGTCTGGCCAAAAATTACATAGAATTATGGGAAGTTGGATTCATTCAATTTTCATTGTAAAACCACTTGATTTCTACTCTTTTCTTTTCTCTTAAACATTAATCTAACTTCAATCAGTCTTTTCTATGACTTAATCACATTTGGATAGTATCTCATCTTAGGGTTTAATTCTTGTAAAAATTAACAATAACCATAACCAAGCTTTACAAGACATAAAGCACCATAAACTACATAAAAAAACCATGATCTTACCTTGTCTTGAAGCTTAGTCTTATATGGATCTTAAAGCTTTTTCTCATCTCCTTTTCCCTCTAAAATTTTGTGCTCCCCTTGCTCTTCCTCTCTTAGCATCCAAACATACAAATGGGAGGGGGAAAAAAGGTATTTATAATGGTAAAGTTACTATTTACCTTGGTTAATCTAATTTACTTTTACCATAACACTTGTCATCTAATTAAATTATGTCCCTTGTGATCTTGCCATGTAATTTGCTAGGTATCCTGATCATATTTTCCCTCTTCAACATGATGGCAAATGCACGCCACCTAAACAAACATATGATTAGAACTTAATTTTTTTTTTATTAAATAGCTCTATTTCTTCCCAGCATCCCTCTTAACAAATTGTACAATTTTATCCATGTTCCGTCATCAAATTAAAATTAAAATAGAGAGAAATTCATGCTCCCTCTTACCCTTGACTATTCCTCTACCTATTTTACAATTTTATATCGTATTGGATGCTTTTTTGGGACTTAACCGGTAACCTTGAGACATTTTTTGGCACCTTGTTTTCATCAAAAATAAAATCACATGACATTATATATGCAAGCATGTGATGAAATAAATATTTTTCCCTTTATCTCTTGTTATGCATTTAATAATATTTCTTTTTGAGAAAACTTGATTAAATTCTTTCTGCTGGTTCATGACTCCAAAAATCTGCCTCTAGATACCACTAACATCTTTTTATCAAGGAAAATTTATTCAATTTTTTTCAAGTTAAACTTTGACCTATAAGTAATCTATTTTGACTTTTCTTGGATACCTTATTTTGTAAAATTTGACTTTAAATTATTCTATAGCCAACCTCTTTTCTTTTAAGGATTGGGGATAATTTTACAATCTTATTTAATTCCTCAAATAATTAATCCCTATTTTTGTTTAATTATTTGAAGCCTTCTCATATTTTAAATAATTTTCTTGACTACTTTTTCCTTAATTAGCCAAAATTCTCATTGTAGGGTATTGAAAGACGACGCGCAGCGGAAAAAAACAACTCGAAATTTTAAAACTTTCATTCCCTTTCCCGGATCTACCGATCGCGTTTAAGTCAGGTAGTAAGAAGCATTACCTTTAGG
The DNA here is from genome assembly GCF_004799145.2 of Neltuma alba. Lineage (NCBI taxonomy): Eukaryota > Viridiplantae > Streptophyta > Magnoliopsida > Fabales > Fabaceae > Neltuma > Neltuma alba. The sequence continues at coordinate 8,204 of NW_021633129.1, read as the reverse complement.
CGTTCGATTCCCTGGTGACTTGATGATTCGGCCGTTCAGGATGCTTCTGGTGCCTCCTTTGTCGTTCGAAGTCGACAACTCCGGTCGGCTTCCTCTACCGGTATCCACACGAGTAGCCCTCAACCTCGAACGGCGTGCTAGCGCCTATGTCCGTCTAGGGTTTTAGGAATCCGTCCTCTCTCCTCTCTTTGGCCGTCTCTTAGGTGTTGGTTCTCTCTTAGTTAAACCCTAGCTCCTCATACAAATATATAGGATGCTATATAGGTTTAATTAATAATATTTAATTTCGAAATTAACTCTAAATTAATTCCGAAATTAATACAATATCAAAATATTGCCTAATCAGATAAGAGAACAATTAAATAAATATGGTTTAAATTAAATCCGTCTCACAGATTTAATTCTCCTATTTATTTAATAAAGAGATGACGGAATTAATTTGTATATATTTAATTTATCCTTATAAATTAAATCTAACAATTAATATCTTTTATATTTATATATATATACGAATTTATATATATATATATACACACGTCCACCCTATATTATTCATTGAATCTGGACATATCTTAGATTCAATGAATCTGGACATCATAACTCGTGTCGGGCTATTTTGTGTGCGACCCTGTAGGCCCATATGAAGTTGGCAGTGGGCCATTAACTATGATGACCCACAAGTCGTAAGCGGTCTCTAGCAAGACATCACGACTACCCAAATCATATGAGGATCATTGAACGATGCAACCTTTCATACAACCATATCACGTCCCTTTTGTCTCACGACATTTTGGTCATGGATGAGGCATGGAGAATGTCATCCTCCTATTCATGACCGTTACTTTCTCGATCCCTGAGTAGTCTGAGTATAGAAATGGAACTACCTTTCCATTATAGTATGGCCATACATTTCTCAGACTCACTCATCGAGGGGCCCAGTAATGTCTCTCTACGAATGTGAGGGACAAATTCCATCTTGACCATTCACATTCCTACGCATAAAAAACCACTAAGCCTGAACATAGTCTTTATGATCACTCGGTCAAAAGTGACTTTTGACTAGGTCAAAGCTAAGCGTTTCTCATGTATGAATCCATGACGATCTCAGGTCAAAGGGCACAGTGACATGGTTTACATATGAGAGAAGCTTATGACTTAACCCATGCAGCTCTCTCATAGCGGGTCGGTCCAACACCTTGTACTCTTACATGTGCCTATGACTTTAATTTATATCTCTATATATCTTTAAAGTCATACTGGTCTTATTTCATCTTTGCTCCCACATAGATGACCGACCAGGGACATTTAGGATAAACCATAAGTTATCCAAGGATAGTCATCACAGTAAACATGCAAACAATATGATAACTTAATTAATAAATTCATAAATTAACAATGTTCAAAACAGAATGATTGGCCCCTAGGGCACAATTTCCAACACTCATAATTAGTCCAATTTACTAAAATTTGTTAAAATTCATTCTGGAGTTATTTTTATATTTTTAACCTCAAATGGGCCTTTATTCCTTATTTTCTATTTTTTTGGGATTTTTCTAAAAATTTTTAGCATACTTTCCTTCATTACGTTTTCCAACCCTAAACTTTTCAAAGTTACAATTAGGTCCTTGTTAAGGTTTAGCTTTAAGAATCATGCCTTTCAAGTTTCTAGCATGACCTTTGGCATGTATTCATCCTCATTTATCATACTAAGCTCCCAAGACTTGATTGGAGTCTCATCTTCCTTGTTTCTTGGTTCTAGAAAACTCTTACTTTGCGATTCAGTCCTTAGGAATCCTCTTGTCCTTCTAGGAAACCTCTGAAACTCCTACCAAAAGTAGTCTGATAGCCTACCCATTGCAGGCTATTTCTTATACTTGTAAATCCAAAATTCGGGATGTTACAAGTTCTAAGTGTGATAAAGGACAAAAAAAAGGGACCAATTCATCATATTAACAATTGTCTGACCTACTAAATAGATTTCCTATTCCTACATCTACTCCACCTATGGGTGAAACATCCATTCAGCCTCAAATCATTCTTGATCTATCTATATCCTCATTATCATATGTATCCTCTCTAGTTATAAATAAAGAGTATTGCAAACCCTTATTATCACTTGTATCATCTCTAATTATAAATTAGTTAGATAGTATACCCTTATTATCACCTCTTGTGTTGTCTTCCCAAGTCCCATCTCCTGGAATAGAAAACTCACATCCTCGACTTCACAGGCTCCTCCTACTAGTGTTTCACCATCTGGTTATGATTCCTCAAATGGTCAAATATAAGTGTATCCTAAAAAGGAAAAAGCAAGTCATCATTAGGCTTATATTATTTCACATCTTCATTTACTATCTTAAAGTCATTTTAATGTTTATCATGATTTTTTAAATTTTTTTATTAGGTTTACTCCTGCTGTTACCATTGTATATGAACCATCCTTCCATTTATCCTCCATTAGTATGCTTCTAGAAGTGTTACGGTTAAGTGGATTACGAAACATGCCTGTAGATTGAAAATTTGAAATTTGATCCTCGGGTTACTGTTCATTGGTAAATTTTAGATTTTCAGTCCAACTTTGAAAATTCATAACTAATTATAGAAAAGTTATATTGAGGTGGTCTAAGTCTCTATTTAAAGCTCTTTTAATTCTCTATAAGGAGAAAATATAAATCTAGACTTATCCCTCATCAATTCATACAGTTAATTCATGAAAGTTTACTATTCATTTGGTAAAAATCTCTATCTTAGTTTTGAGCGGTCCTAACTCTTAGCACACACATCTATTTTAAGTAATCTACAACTTTAAAGCTTAGGATGTGTAATTTAAGAATACTACATTTCATCTGCAGATTCCATCATTTACCTCACTTCTACTCTATCACAAATTCATGGCTCATTTAGGGATAACTTGTCACATCCTGTTAATTTTAACCTTGGAAATGAGAAATATAAAATATACTATAGGTCAAGCAAGATAGTCAATAGATAGACGATACAACTTTTAAAGTGAAACCATGTCACATCCCACCAATTTTAACCCTAAGAATGTGAATAATAAATTAGATAGAGGGTCAAGTAGTAAACTAGACTCAGAGTCCAAATAACTTTTGAGTTGAGACCTGACTCTTGTCTGGACTGAAATTTTTGAAATTATTGGTCCAAGAAGGACAAAATGGAATAATTAGAGAAAAATTCTAGAAAATTCCTGAAAAATAGTAAAAAATAAATTAGAAAGTTTGGAACCATATTGGTTGGAAGTGGAAATAGCATAAAAATAATTTATTACAGAATTTTTTGCAAACAGAGGTTTTTTTCATAAAAACAACAGAAAATTAGCTAGAAATAATTATTTTAAATATGTAGAGGCCTTAATAATTCTGGAAAAAAATAAAAAATTATTTGAGGATTTATTTGAGTTTATAAAATTATTTATAGGCTCTGGAAGTGAAAGGATTAATTTTAGAATATTTATTACCAAAATTTTATCAATAAAGCCTGATTTTAGAGAAAATTCAATAAACATAGTTAAAGGTTGAAATAAATTCTAAAAAAATTCAAAGGATCTTCTTATATAAAAATATGATTGTAGATGGGTAGAAATGAATTTTTGGAGGTCCAAAAATATGATTGAAAATTAGATAAGAATTTTAGCCGATACAACAAAATCAGGTAAAAAAATGTTTAGAGATGAAAGGTAATATTCCTTCCTTCTTTCTTAAGCCCATTGGACATTATTTTGGGCCAAAAATGAATAGTAAATTTGTGGCCCAAGTGGTCCACATGACTATAGAATAAAACAATGCAAATTTACACATGATTTTATGTAAATCATAATCACACATGGGACACTTGGCTTCATCAAGTTTTCAGCAACTTAGGAAGGGGACACAAAGAAGGAAGAGAAGGCTGAAATTATGTCTATAAATACCCCTTTCTCATACCTTTAATTTTGGACATTTTGCCACCTTAAAGGAAGAAGGTTTTGTTGTAAAAAAATTAAGTTTGGAGAGCCAAGGACACATTGAAATTGGTCAAGAATTATCAAGCAAGAATCAAGGATTAATCAAGGTATGTTGAAGCTTTTATTTGACTATGTTTCTAACTAGTTTCAAGTGGATTTTGGTGTCACATCCAATTTTTAGGCCTAGGAGCCCTAGGAGTAGCCCAAAATAGGTAGGCTACTAAGCCCTTCGAAGCAGAAGTTCTAAAAATGAGAAAAGAATTCAAAGCAGTTTCAGGGACTAAACTGCAAAGTAAGAAAGTTACTAGGAGGCAAATGTGTAAGTAATGTTGATGTTTCAAGAGAGTTTCAAGGGTTCAGAAAGAGAAAAGAGGTTAGATATAGGTCAAAGGTTAAGTCAAAAGCCTCAAAAAGATATTTTATGAGGTTAAGTTCAAGCAGAGACTAAATCATAATTTTAGAAAGTTATAACCAATAAGAGTAAAAATGAAAAGTATACAAAAAATTTCAAGAAAATCTCAGAAAATGGGAAATAATATTCTAAGATTCTTTTGTCAAGAGAAATAACAAAAATACCCCTGAGGCAACTTAAATAAAATTTATAAGATTATGACTCAGTAAAAAATACACCAATTGAGGTAATTATTTGAGATAGTAAGTGATCTAAAAAAGGTATGTAAAAATGAGGTTAGGAAGCTTAAGGGCTATGTTAATTTATAAAATTAGTCTCACCTCTAGAAGATTAGCAAAATGGCTGGAATAATATGTGGTTGAATGATGTTTGAGTGGCTATGGTTTTAACTTGACAAGTTTTGCAACAAGGAGATGAAAGTTGACTTATTTAAGGGTAAAGTTTAACCATACGAAATTTTGAGCAAATGAGGGGGTTTGGTTTTAAAACTTAACAGTCTAATAGATCATATTTTTAGCTTTAAAATGAGTGGAATTTCATGAAATTTGAAGTTTTGTACAAAAGGTTATACCTTTTAAAGTTGGGTATAAATTCTGAAAAATTGGAAAAATTGCCAAATGAACAATACATCTTACCATTGAAACTAGGTACACATGAGCTGGATTCAAACTCTGAATATATTTTTCCATTAAATATCTCACTACAAGCTTCAAGTAAGACTTGAAACCATATCATTTTGATTTTTTTGAAATTAGTTATGATTTTTCAAAGTTTAGAAGAATTAGGGTTACAATAAATATTAACCCAAGAAATTAAATTTAAAAATTCAAGTTTCTTCAACTTAACAACTTGAGAAATAGTTACAAATACTCCCACTTGATGTAAAATTAGGTAAAGAAAGTAAGGTGTGACAAACCAAATCAGGGACCAGACTGTCATTTTAAAAATATTTGGTCATATTGAACAGAGCAAGAAAGTGTACCCAGAATTCTAGAAAATTTCTAAAAAAATTTTGAAAAATAAAATAAAGGGTATAGAATAGTATTTAAGGTCTGAAAAATAGAAAAATTATGACAATAATTTATTTTGGAATTTGCTGTATTTTCTTGAAATTTTGGTTAATTAAGAAAAAACTGGCTAAATTGAATTATTCAAAAAAATATAGGGGCCTCAATAATTTATGATAAAATTAATAAAATATTTGAGATTTATTATGAATTTTAAAATTATTTCCAACCTCTAGAAATATAGAGGTTAGCTTTAAATTATTTAAAGTTAGAATTATATCAGTAAAAGGTGAATTTCAGGAAAAATTTAATTAAAGGGGTTATAGGGCAAAATAAAACTTGAGAAAATTAGCGGAACCTCTTCTTATTAAATGGAAGCTATTGAAATAATAAAATGATTTTTTGGAGACAGTGGATTTAACAGGATCCAAAAAAGTTTAACTGATATCATGAGATTATACAGTGTAATAACCACAAGCTGGGTGTGGCCAAATTTCCCTCTATTTTTCTGACCTAAATAGCACCATTTGAGGGAGGGGACCTAAGTCAAATAATATAATTTGTTAAAGGATAGAATTGGAAGATTGGAATTATGAATAAAATATGAGTATTTTTACACATGGGTGCTTTTGTGTCTCTTGAGGTGGCATCTTCATTCAATTTAGAAGACACCTAAGGAGGCATGTGGCATGTTGTGAAGGGAAAAAGAGAGAGATAGAGCCATGTGTATACAGGTAAAAATCAATGGTAAAACAAGTTACCACATAACAAAGGTTTAAGACAAGTTTATATATACTATCTCCTTTCCTCTTGAGTCATTTTTTTTATCATCTCAAGGTTTAGGAGAGCAGAACACTTCGGCCAAGAGGAAGAGAAGAAGGAGGAGAGAAAGAACAAGGCAAATTAAGGTGATTTCAAGTCTTTAATCAAGGTAAAAGCATGATTATCCTCTCTAGTGCATGATTTTTTTTATAGATTGATGTCTAAAGTTCAAGGGGTGAAACAAGGGACTCAAGTCGTAACTTCATATCTCCAGGTCGTGACCTAATTTCACAGAAGTCACCCTCTTGGATTGCTTGGATTGAAGTCGTGACTTGATGACCTTCAGGTCGCAATTTAATTTGACAGAGGCCACCTTCTTCACAAACTTGGTCTAGAGTCGCGACTTGAGAATCCTCAGGTCACGACCTCATGTCACAGAGGCTCATATCCTCAGATTTTATTCCATTCTCAGCACTCACCACTTCTTGAAAATCTACATCATTAACTAACAAACTCCGTCCAAGGCCAATATCAGTTGTAAACGCAGAAATGGAATCAAAATTTAATGGGAAAGAAAAGTCTTGAGAAATGGAAAGTATACTATCGATTTCTAGAGAATCAATGCATGGCACCTCATATCCACAAGGACTAGAAAATGAATAAACAGAAGAGAGGGAATTGAAGTATTCATCATATGCACTCAAAGATGAGTCAAGCTCATAAGATTCATGTGATGATGTAGTAGAAGAATCAATCAATTTAGGTGAACTCATGTCATAACTATCATGCATATACAGCTCATGCTCATCCCTAGCTTGCTCAACAGCTAAATCAATGGCATTTAAAGCCATGAATGCGGAATTATCAAAAGGATAACGCATATCTTTATTCATATTAAAAGTCACAACATGATCCCCTACCTCTATTATTATACAGCTGTGTTTCATGCTTATGATAGTCTTAGAGGTTTATAGGAAAGGTCTTCCCAGAATCAAAGTGCTCTCATTTGCAAGTTCATTCGACATATTTAAAATATAGAAATCAGCAGGGAATACGAGGTCCTTAACTTGAACTAGAATGTCCTCGATTATGCCCTTAGGATACCTAATAGACCGATTTGCCAGTTGGAGCACTATATTTGTGTCTTTAATCCCATTAATCCCTAATGCCAAATAAACCAACCAAGGCATGACATTTATAGTAGCTCCTAAATCTAGCAATGCTCCCTTGACGTGAACCTTTCCTATGGTACAGGGGATAGTGTAAGATCCAGGATCTTGGCACTTAACAGGTAGTTCGGCCTTGAATAAGGATGACACATTAGCACTCACCTGAATTCTCTCAGGGGGCCTAAATCTTTACTTGTCATTACATAGTTCCTTTAGTAATTTAAAGTATTTAGGATTCCCTCTTAAGAACTGAATTATCGGCATATTAATTTCCAGCTTGTTAAACAATGTGTAAGCATCAGTAGCCAACTTAACATCAATCTTTTCTTACTAGAGAAATAGGCTTTAGGAAAAGGAAGGTTTTTAGCACATACCTCCTTACCTACTGGCTTAGAGGCTCTTTAGTTTCTGGTCTCTGGCTTGTCCTTCTTTTGCTTGCCTTTGTGAGCCAAGCTCTCTACAGTGCTCTCATCTTCTGGCACAACTTCTTGAGATGCTTCTTCTTGTGCTTGAGTTGACTTCTCTTCTGGTTCAGTGTGTGCTCTTTCCTTCATCATGAACTCTTCTTCTTTGGAACTCTCAGACTTACCAAAGCCTCATTGGGGAAAGTGGACGACTCTCTACCTCTTGTTCAGAATCATCTTTGTCTACCTTATCACTTTCAAAGTGAACCTTTTTACCGCTTCTTAGAGTTATGGTGTTAAGGCCCTTTGGATTGATCACTGTATTGGAGGGAATGCTACCTCCACTTTTGGCTTGTATGTCATTGACTGCATTAGACAATTGGGTCAAATGACTGGTGATATCAGTGTTCTTTAAAGTGAGCTCCTCCAGTTTCTTATGAACATCTGAGTTATCTGTATCTATTGTAATATGGTGGTTATGGAGAC